>NC_037596.1:27747419-28038892 GCF_003073045.1 Pomacea canaliculata
ACACACCAGGACAGACCGGCATTTCCAAGACCATTACAACATCTACCACTCACGATTTACGTTACAAAAAGCAAGAACTGCAAGTTTGTGGCCGAGAAGATGCTGGTGATGAGGGTGATTATACCTACAGATGCGAGTGTCTTCACATCCAGAGACACTTCTCAAAAGCATTTACATTGGTAACATCGTAATTTAAATACTGAATGCATACATAATTTGAACTGTTACATTACTTTAATAATAATATAGAAATGTCAAAGAGACCAGAAGGTGCAAATAGTGCTCTCAAATATTGTGAAACATTTTTGCCGACTTGAAAGAAGGTTTATAACAGCATTCAGTGTCAACAAGTCAGATTTAATAAACATTTCTGTCAAGATCGTGGTTTCTTATGATTCTCCGTTGCAGGCGCCCACAGACTCACAGGACTGGAGTATCATTACGGCATTGCTGCAGCAGCAGTCAGTTCTGTGCCTTCATTGCAGCTGTTATCATTGTCTGTATTGGATCAAGCGACGAACAGGTTTATATGTATACAGGTGAATGATAAAATAAGAGCTGGACAAATATAAATAGGTAGGAAGCACATTAACAACTCTTATTTGCTATGATGATGATGATGTGATGATATGATGCTGATGATGATGACAACAAACAATAACAGCAAAATATAATTTATTTAATATATGAAGCAAATTTCACGTAAACGCCTTTCCATTGTTCTTGCTTTGCTATCATCTTTAAGCAAAGGTTTTAGATTGCGTTTTGTTGATATTGAATGAACTTAATGTGTCTGTACATGTGTGTATTTCCGCTATTTTATTATGGTCGACTATACTACGATCAGAATCAGGAATTAACAAATCACATTTTCTATGGATAGGAACTCGTTTGCAATAAATATCAGCTCGAGTATATAAAAAAGAGTCATGATGTTGGGTTGTCTTCGATGCCATAAATGTTTGGGATTTGGGCTCATAGGAAACAGTACATGAAAAGAAATAACACTTCGTTACTAAGCAACCTGATTCACAACTATTTCACCGGCACAAATTGGTTTTAACAGTCATGCACACAGCACACTTACTGTCAAGTTATAAAGCATCATTCATTGCAGTCGCAAAACGCCAGTCAACAAATTGCAAACCCTTTAATACATTTCTTTGTCGACGAAGTTTTATCATTTTTGTTGGATATTTACTGTTGCACATTTCTTTTATAAGACCATTTGTTGTATCCATCTTTTATGCAAAATTATCAGGTAAAATTGTTTATACTTTTTCATCATTAAAGAGTCTTACTTGAATTTGATTTTTTTTCTTGTGGTATGCTTAAATATAATATGAGATACAAAAGCAGTCATCTAGAATTCGAAAAATAATATGTATTGCTGATATTAGGATTTCCTACCACTACGTTAGATAGATAGCTTGTTTATTACTCTTTATAACATCATAAGAATACTTTTGTATTCACATTATCTCATTCTATAAAGCAATTCCTTATAAAAGTTGGGGTAGCATGCAGATAGTTCCTATAAAAACTGAGAGAATAAGCATGGCGAAAAAAGAACAGTTATTTAAAACTGTATATACATTATTAGTTCATTAGCTGCCTATAATAACTGTCTTCAATTTTAATTGGTTTCAAAACGTATGTAGACATTCAGAAATCGGAAGACACAGACTCCGAGTGTAGGCTTGCTGTGCATCAGAAATCTGTACACATCGCCGCTACAACAATAGAAAACTCACGATGAAGATGAGTATGTCACATTGCTGAGACGATTGAAACGAGTTTGTGGACCGGGGGGCAGTAAGTCTCACTGAGCTGGTCAGCAGACTCAACAGGCGAGTGTAAGAAGAAATCGTTTGCCATTGAAAATAACTCAGAAGAGGTAAAACACATAGTCAACAATGTTTCCATGTGTGTATGTGGAATAAAAAAAGGAACAAACTAGAAAAAAAAATAAGAATCATTAATTGAAGTTTGCTCTTCTCAAAATACATAAAAGGTAAGATTTGGCAGAACATTGTTCTATAACTTGTATAATGTTCAAAATACCTAGTCTTTCGAGATTTGACGAGAGTGAGAAAAGGTGACGTAAAGCTGACTTTTAATTAACCGATTCGGAGGTTAAGCCACAGCATATGTAATTTCCAAGGGAGACAACGTGAAGAGTTTTCACTTGTACCAGCATGTTCTTGATATTATTGTTTATTCAAACAAAGCCAGTAGGTCACCAAATAAATATGCTAATGGACTGTTTAGATTATTAACGCATATTTCGTTAAACATTTGATTTTCTTTTTCCTTAATCCAATTTCTTTATAACTCCAGGTGATTGCTACACGAATGTCACGGAAATGACAACGGGATCTGGGTTTGGTGTGCACGAGGGTCCTTTGAGACCAGGATATGGAGACACAGAACCTGATAGAAGAGTAAGATTTTTCAATTAAAGCATAAAGTTGATTATTATCAATGAAATCATAGATAGATAATATATAAATATTTTTTAAATAAGATAATATTTTAGATACAATCATGTCCTCTTCTTACAAAGGTAGTGGCTAACAATTTCGTATTATTTCTCGTATAAATGGTATATATATATTATATAAAAATGTACTTGTTTATCTGCTTTATTAAAGTTTGTGTAGCAGAGGCTGGTGTATAATTTTTTTAAAGTAAGAAACAAATGTTGAAACAGGTAGATTCTGCAGCAGTGCATTCCGAAGACGAATACAACATACTACATGTTCAAGTGGATTGTTCCAAGCATGAGGATCACGACAACAACTACGGCCGCATTCACCTTAAATAACATGTTTCTTCATTTCTTTCTGAACGTGTGTTGAGGTCTACCAGAGTTGTACCTCTGTGCAGTACCTCGAGGATCTACAAATTACTGTTGTGAGATATTCTATCGCTAATTTGCATAACTGTTTTTTTTGAAAATAAAAAAGTGTAAGCTTGCTAGTTCCTTTGTCAAAATAAAGCGAACGGGACTTTACTTGTTAAAATAACCTTAATAATTATATTTACACAATTTATCATGTGTGCTTAATGAAGACGTGAATTTCAAGAACAGAGAACTCTTACATGCCTAGTAATTATCGTGCACTGTAAAAATAGGTTAATTCCCTTGATTTGAAAAAAGAAACATTTTCGCATTATTCACTTTATGAAAACAGTGCTTACAAATAGTGGACATACGAAAGAGATGGTCACTCGTCTATGAAATGTAAAACTACAAAACTGTTCTTAAACTTATATTTCGGTGGGATATATTAATAGGAAAGCTGACAAAATATAACAGAACACAACGGAGGAATAAAACTGCACGTAAGCGCACACACACACACACACAGAGACATACTATAAATGTAAACAAATCAGTGTAATTAAGTTTAAAACATCCATAGTTAATATTTCGCACTCGTGCGTCCCAAACGCCTGTCCATTCAGCACTTACACCAACATCTTCATCTTTTCTTTCTTGTCTTTCTAACAACGAAGACTACAAGTGGTTACTTTACAACAAGCAGCTGAGTCAGTTCTTCCTCATCGTGGACTGAAGAATTAAAAGGGAAAACTGAAACATATACGAAACATATTTTTTCATTAAAACCAGCGTGAAACATTGTGTAGATATATCTATATACCCATACAATATTTCTTTATATATATATGGATTTCAAATACATCGGAATTTTAACTGCAAAATATTAAAAGGTTTACAAATGAAACAGTTTTCTTTTAACTGAGATTGTCATTAAATCTTACAATATAAACTAAAAAAAAATTGAAAGAAAATCTTTTCCTTTCATCTGGCAGTTAAAGACGGTCAACAATAAAGCAAATAAACATTATCACACAATAGCATCATAGACATTTCCTTAAGACGACTTTAATTGAATGCATTCATGTTCATCTCTAGTGCAAACACATTTTATAAAACAAACCCCTTAGACTATAAGACTTTGTGTCAATCAAGAATACAAGTTTCAGCTCTTCAAGTGACGTCCGTATTGGTATCAGCAACATAGAGAAGTGAAGTATTGGCAACTGAAAATTTTATTTGTCTAAGCTGGGAAACAGGGATGATGAGAAGTAGGGACAGACTACACAGAACTACAAAGCTCACAATCACTGAAATAAATTTATTAAGTACGGTGGTAAGAGAGAGAGAGGTTGAGTGTGGTCGGACCCACGAGCGATAGACATACAAATAAAATTAGGCCTTTGACCATAAAACTTCATATATTTACAAATGTCAGGATGAGACAGTTTAATCTTTTGACATTTTAAGTATTTAATAACATTAAATTAATTTTCTGAGAAAGCAGCCCACGCACTATCAGCCAGATTATTTCCTGTATTCTCGTCTAGTAAACATACCCGTATTAAGAGAACAACAACTAAACAATGCAGGTCATTGTGTGAGATCAACAGCAAACTATTGCACAGGAATCTACTGTGTCGTATGCTTTTGTATGCATGCACATTTTTTAATTAGGCTGCAATAATAAAAACACATTTAACATGCACTACGTTAATTGCGGAAGTATTTGACTTTCTACTGACAGCCGGATATCACTTCGCCAGAGTTTCATACAAGGAGGAAATAATTCAGTTTAGTGTACTGTCTGTGGGATAACAAAGTGGTCTTAAATAATCAACTACACCATACTACATTGCAAGTTTCCAACTTTGTCAGGGAATTGAAACCCCGTTGTCTATCTAGTCTCATGTGTAAAAAGCAAAATTGTATAACAGAAAAAGGATATAGAAGAAAGATGACATTCAAAGTGTGGACAGTGTACTTCATTCTTCTACTGTCTGGTTGTTCAGGTAACTCAGTATTTTTATATTATTATTGTAAGTATATAATAATATTTTTCAACAAATAAATTATAGTATAAGCTCTGTACTTATTTGTTCTTAGAAAAAATACTTAGAGGATATTTGAGCTTCATATCTTAATTAAAAGGAAACTTTTAGTAACTAATTTGTCTTTCCTGTTTTGATTTCAGACATTAAAAAGTATACTGATGTTTTAAAGCACTGTTACAAGTGGTGTAGACGTAAACCAATCCAATTCAATTTTAAGATGAATATTTACACAAACTTTAACAGAGATAAGAGACACTAAGCTATGTTAAAATTGACAGGCTCGACATGCCATTTAGGTAAATGTTTGCCTATGGTCTTCGTTGGTGTTGGTGTTGTTAATGTGATTATTTGGTCATTTTACAGCTCTCAGTATTCAGCAATGTTCATCTGGACAACAGTACGTTTATGAACAAACCACTGCACACCTAAGTTGCGGTCAGTGCAGCGATAAGATACAATGGTTTGTTAGGGGCAACAACGATCAAGGTAAGAAATACGTTGGCGAGTGCGTTAAAGTCACGTGCAACGTTGAAGACAACTCTGCCTTTCGTTTAGCAGCAGATACGAGAAGTAAACCTTACATCAGTGTACTTGACATTATTAACATCCAACGAGGTGACCCACTTCACGTATCGTGCACGTGTTACCGCTTCTACACAAGGTATCTTCATACAGGGTATCGCTTGGAAGCCAGTGCTTTGTGCAAGCTTATTACAGGTACGCGGAATCTGACAGAAATGCAGAAATGATTACAATTTTCTGTTTAGATTTTACTGATCTGCATAATTATCTTTCCCTCCTATTGCATTGACTGTATGAGTATCCTGAGTGTGCAAAATAAACCTAAAATCATTGTAGTGGTCAGATGACTTAATTAAAGTTTAATCATGGGGATTGCCTGGTATATCTAATGAAACATTAAACAAACCTCTGAAAAAGTTCGATTATAATGCTTTGTTTAGAAACTTCTGTATAAAGACATTACTGTAAACACCTCAAAAGATGTCCCCATAACAAATACACACCTTTTTGTTTAATTATTGTCGTGCACTGTGACGTCACAGCACCATGTTGTTTAAATGTAACGTTCTGTTAGTGGTTAACTGTTAACTTGTCATTAATACAGTGGGGCTGTTAGACGTTTTTAGATAGTGTCTCAGGCACTTTTTTCCTTCAGACTATACATGTTTACAGTGAGGTTGTTTTTAGTGATATAACAATTCACCTCCACCCTTGGTTCATCACAAGAAATTAGACCTTCATACTGCAATCTTCCAAAGGCAATGAAATTTGACAATGTTTGAAGGCTTCTTACGCATGTTTTAATTCTGTTATTACATTGTGAGCTCAGTGCCTATCAGCATTGTCCATGGGAGCTGCAGTGTACAGCTGTCAGGATGGAAAGTGTTCGGAGTGTGCACAGTTCAATGGCTGGATGGTGAAATTGATCCTACGTGCAAGTGGAGTTTGAAAGACAAGGTGTGAATCTTTACAGATTTTAGATCTTCTCAAATATGTGTTGTTTTTTTTAACCAAACTTTATTTTATACATGTTAGAACAAAGTAACAACTCAGTATAGTCTCTCTAGTACTTTACTTATGGTAATACTGTGTAATCAGTATATAAAATAATTTTATTTTGTGCTACATCTTTTCGATTGACTTACTGGTTTTTACTGTTTCTGCGTTTTAATAATTTTATGTCTTTGTAAAAAATAATATGTTTATTAAAAGTAGATATGAATGCGTTAAAGGAGGCCGAATACATGTGCTCAAAAGTATGTTGTTTAAGCAGCGCTTGGAGAATCTACTTTTTAAGATAATTACGAATACTATTGTAGTTAGAGTGTTTCTTTGAAATAAAATCCTATGCAGAGTGGAGCACGTGACCTACCCGATTTACAAGGCCCAACGACATCTGACCAGCGTGGGTCTACACGGTACAATACAAGAAACTGTACGTTCGAGGTCGACATGCCTGTGGATGATGGCGATTATACCTACACTGTCACAGTGCCCTTCCACCCAGAGGATCGTTTCTCAAAGACACTTTATATTGGTAACTATCTACTTTCAAAACATTAAAGCACGAATTCTTGCAGCCAAATGTTTATATTAGATATAAATATCTATGAATATCATATGAATATATGAATGTCAAACATAGATTTTAAATACTCAAAATGTATAATTTGCGCAGTGCAGCCAGATGAACCCAAGCACAACTGTCCAGAAATGGTTCTTGAAGGGACCAGCATCAACTGCACGTGCTATACATCGAAGATTGGGAATCCTCCTGCACACATTGCGTGGTCTGAATCAAATAACGAACATCTAAATGTGGAAAATATTGGAAGAGGAGGAAGTGGCGCCTTTTTTACTTGCAAGCTTTTGTGGGGAGTCATCAGTAAAGAAACGGTATACACCGTTAGAGTAACGAGTAAGTAACGTTTTTTGGGGTTTTACCTACTGTTCCATTTGTATGGCACTTATTTCAGTTTCAATGTCAGCATGTGTATCTTCTTCTCTTTCTCTGCCAGTCTCACAACTAAGTAATAGACTTTACTATTGTATATGCAAAAATGTCCTAAGTTTTCAAATATGCTGCCAATTTTAGTATTTTCTTACTTTTAAACAAAGCAATCAAACAATCAAACTAAACGCCTTTATTTTCTCATCCTCCATGTAACCATGTTACTCAAAGGAACGTTCCCGTGCACAGACATCCTCGTGGTAACGGGCGTACGCTACGTTGCGGTTTTTAAAATTTTTAAGACGTAAATGAAAGAATATATAAGGGAAAAAACAAGGAATCCCTTAGAAATTGTTTCTCTTTCGATTACTTCCCTTTAAATGCTGAAAAAATCAACCAATCAGGTATTTTGTTTTGTTTGAGCGAACACGAATGTTTTATTTATCAAGCGCCATATTGACATTTATTGCCGTTCGCTCAATTCGACGTGGATTGTGTACTCAAACAACCAAAAATGAGAAAAAAAACCCAGTAAGTAATATTGAAATTCATTTGTATATTTTAATAAAACATATGTCTGTTTTGTACTTTTGTGTGTGTATATATTTTTAAAAAAAATTTATTGTCAAATGTTTGACCTACATCCCGCTTTGTGAATTCTCCGTCCTATACAGTTAAACACTTTCAGTTGATTTTACTACAAGACAACAACACGTATGTTTGTTAAAAGTTACACCACGTAAATGTATTTTAAATTATCTTTAAAACGGAGTATCACAGATAGTTGTTTTTATTGTAGGTTAAATATAATTTAACAAAGAATACCGGTCAAAGTTTCATTTACCGGGTTTCGCCTCTTAGTTCCGGTGTGTCAAACTGCCTCTAGCCTAAAAGTCCTCAAAGAGTAAAATACGTAATTTGTGAATTTCTATTGACAAAAACAATGTGCATTTCTTATTGGTTTTTAAACATCAATTTCTGTCTCCTAAAAGTCTAACTTTTTGTTAGCTCATATAACCTGTGTCAACATGTGTCGGAACAACTTTTAAGTTTCAAGTAGATTGTTCCTTTTCTACACTTTGTAATCTATCATTATCAGTTTGAATTTTTCTTCTACCTCTTTTATGTACTTTTTTATGATTTTTTGAAACACGGTAAAATTCATGAGTACCAGTGGGTCAAACTGCCTCTAGCCTAGCCATCTTCAATAAGTTAAAATTGCGACATCGGTTTACAACTATTTTTAAGATGGTCCCTCGGGAACGGACATCAGAAGCACCACGACGACATCGGGAGACAGTACAGAGATTATGTTAGTATGTACAGCAATAGATGTTTACCCTTCAGCTGTGTTTGTCTGGAACATCACGTGTGACAACATTACTGACAGCACGAATACCAGCACGTGTACCTTTACTACAGCGAGTGAAGAAGCCGAGATGATAGTCGAGTGCACAGCAAGCAACAGTGTGTTTGAGAATGTGTCTTTATCGGCGATTTACGTGGTGCACATCTCAGGTATGTAATATTTTACTGGTGTAAAACAAAACTTTAATTAAACTAAATTTTCACAGAAATAAAATAATGATTTTTTTAAAAATCATTATCACAAGTATGTTTGCAAAATCATTAACTTTTAGCACAATAATTAACAAACTCATAATTACATTAAGAAGAATATAAAACAAAAACAGTGTTTACTTTTTATTAGACGGGCATGCTGGCTTTGGAATCTGTGCAGGAAACAAACAGTCTCATGATATCTTGATAATAAGCGGGATTTCTGCTGCCGTTGTTATCGTCATTGGAGCTGTTATCTTCGTCTGCATCATCAAGAAGTGGCGAGGTTAGCATGTTTTAATTTTGTAAAGTACATATACATGATTAGAATCAATAGAGTTCTGTCCTTCCCGACAAAATAAAAGGTGCAATGTGATTTGGGTGTGGCATTCAGCTCTTTCACAATAAGCTGAAGCTTCCTCCATTTTCATTGCTCAGGCCACAGCTATAGTATTATAGACTTTACTAGTCTCACTTGTAATCTTCAGTTAGGACGTCCGGTGGCTTAGTAACATAGTTCCTGTGACCCGCACAGTGAGTATGGTAGAATGTGTTGTTTAGAATTTGAGTTTAACACCTTATTGTTTCTCATATCAGGGCTAAATAATATTGTCATACAAAATAAATTCATTTGTCGTGTTGATGTCGTGATAGAACTATATATCAAAATTCCTTTTTCACTTGTTCTTAGAATATTGTCGCAGTGGCTTTAAAACAGTAATTACTTGTAGTACACAGGATGATAAACAGATTCAGGAAATAAATGTATATTCAGTTAATCTTGATAAAGCTCGGTTAGAGTTTGTCGGAGTCAGTGTTTTAAGTGTTCATACAGTCTTCAGCAAGCGTAGGACACCGACCCCAGTTGTACACTACACCGCGCCGTCGGGTGACCTGTACACCATCGCTGGTACAACGATAAGAAACCACGGCGATAATGAGAATATCGCAATTTGTGAAACAATCGAGAATCGACTATCTAGAACAGAGCGTATTGGGTGTGATGAGGCTAGGTCACAACCTCACAAGACGGACGAAATAAGAAAACCTTTAAAGCCAAAAAGAAACCCAAAGCCAATCAGAACAGGTAAACAAATTCCATGATTTACTAGGTAAAACAATGACACCTATTTAAAAGGCAGCATTGTGGTAATAAAAAATCTTTTATTAAAAATACTTTAGTCTTAATAGAGTTGTTGTAGTGTCCAGTAGTAAAAAAGGTCATTAAAGGTCATTAAATAACTTTTGTTTGTAGCAATGCAATGTTACCTTTCCTTAAAACCTTGAAAGCCTTACCTCCTAAACAAGTTTACGAAGCGTATTGAAAAAAGGAAAACATAAAAAAAAATCCAATTTTTAATCTAGACGGTAAAGACTTTAAATTAAAAATATCAAAGAGGATGATAAATTTAGACAAAGGGAGAAAACTTACACAAACCTCTTGTGCCACGGGAAAATAATATTTCAAGTTGAGGAAACATGGTTGAACAAATAACATACTGACTTCTTTGAATAATAATTATGTGTTTGTCTATTGCCTTTTCTTTTCTATTTATTATGAATTCCAGAGGTTACCTCCGCGAATGTCACTGAACTGTCAGCTGATTCTTGTGTGGACGTTTATCATGACCTTTCCTGGACAACCTCTTGATTGACTGAACCTGATACAATCGTAAGATATGTTTCTGTTAAATCTGTTAGATATTTATAATCCAAGAGACCAGTAATGATAAAGATTTAATAATAAATAGCAAATTCTAATGAAAGTACAATCTTAATCTTCTTAGAGCTTAGTAATTTCATCACTTTTGTTGCCGACAAAACATTTCACGTACAATAGAAGTAATTTGTCGATATCATTTTTTTTTTATCAAACCCAAAAGTTTTAAACTGTACAATTTAATTTTAACTTCTGTTTTCTTTATATGTTACATGTGTTCAAATAGAAAACTACTGCAGAAGAGATTGCAAATGACGAATATAATTCCCTACATTTCCATGTGAACTGTTCAGAACATCAACAGGACGACACTTACTACAACCACCTTAACCTTTAGAAGCAACTATAGTGATTCGCGCTGTCATCTCTTAGTTTGGATTATTTCTCCCGAAATGTGACAAGGAAAAACATTGTATAGCTTGTTAATTGCCAATGATAAGCAAAGTAATTGCTTTCTTCACAGTGTTTGATAAAATGGAAGGAAACAAACAAAGAAAAAGTAAATACATGTACCATATAATTTTGAATAATTTATTTTTAAAATTATAAATTTTTGTTTGTCTCTAATTTTGTGTGTTTGTGTGTGTGGTTTCAGTCTCCTTTGATATTTTCTTTTTTTTATTTCATTTTAATTTACTGTTAAATATGTGATTACTGCTAGTTCAAACTTTATATATATAGAAACATGTGCATTATTAATGTATTATTAAAAATATATTGTTTTATTATGGTAATTCTTAGTTCGTGTATATAAGAATGATACGTGTTGAAAGGATGTAAGTATGCGGTAGTGTGAGTGTTTGAGTAAAATTAGTAGGACTTGCTGCTAATTTATGGTAAAATCTCTCTCTGTCAGTCACACGCGCATGCGCGCACACACACACGGTCGGGCAGACATACACATCTTAATCATTGACATCACACACCAACAAAAGAAAAAAAAATACAATATGGATTTTATCTGGTGACATCAATTTCTATAATAATATGCACCCAAGTTTTCTTTTCTGGTTAATACTATGGAAGTAATTAAAGAGGAAGAACTCTTACACGCTTAGCATTTCTGGTAAATTGTCAAACACGGTTCTCTCCCTTGATTAAGAACCCATTTGCGAATTAATCACTTTAAAGTGCTTGAAAACAGTGCATGCTAGTTGGGGACGGTATATCTTCCAGTAAAATACGACATTGTTTTTAATTTTTTCCCCTAATTTTTCGTAAGAAAGAATGAATGAAAGAAAATTTACACTCGTTTCAAACACATGTAACTTACCATGCTGCCCACATAGATCTTCTCCCCCCTGATGCTGGGTGTCACCTGTGGCCTCATTTGTATTCAAAGTAACCAGGAAGCTGAACAACTCAGGTATCTTTGCTTTGATGGGGGCTTGCTGCTATCTGTCTAAATGTGTCGGTGTCTTTGATTTGTGTGTGTGTGTGTGTGACTTACTTTTAAGCTAAAAATAAGTGGAAAATAGAGGAGATACTAAAAGATTATGTTTCCTTCAAATAAGCAGTTAAACTCACAGCAGACGACATGTACAGGTGAAGTCAGACACAAGTAGATGACACACTGTTTGTTCACTGGGCTGTCACACCTACACACTGACGGAATGTCAACACCTTCAAGATTTCAGAGCAAGTCCTAGATACCAAGAGATGCCTCAGCTGTTATTTATTTGATCGTTTCTTTTTATTTTTATCGCTCTCTTTTCTTTCCTTATCAAGCTCTTTTTTCTTACACCTGCTTTCCGTTTATAGTGCTGTCTGTACAAAAAGAACGAATATAATGACATTTATGACAAAAACTATCTGCTTGAGAAAATTTCTTCAATACAATAAAAAAGAAAGAAATAAAAAAGAAGAAAAGACTGTTGCTCTTTATAACTTGGGTCCATTAAAACTGTCAATCCTACCCTACTTACTCGACACGAGAATGTAGACCACCTCTGCGACCCGATTTTTTTCACGAGACTAGGAAGTCAACGACTTGATATTTTATTCCTTGATAACCCGACTTTATCTTTTGTCCACGAGTCAGAAGTCGGTCACTCATTTACGCAAAATCAATTTTGTTCAACGCCGTTATTCATAGAACTTTCTATTTGTCTATGTGTTTGTATGTTTTTGTAGTCTATGTATACTTGTGCAATTTTTTAGAAGTGTTTATTTGTGCGCCCGTTTCTTTCTTTGTATGTATGTTCGTGTGCCTGCTGTAACTAAACTAAATTAAGAATGAAAACAACCATCGAACTTCACCTTTTGTTTCTTACAGCCAAATCCCAAAACGATAAGTAAGTACGAAAGAGCGAGAGATACAAGGGAGGTAAGAAAACATCTCACTTGCTCCAATATCCCCACACATATGATGCTCTGCACTTTTCTCTATGATAGCTGTACCTTTCTCTTGATATTGTTCTTTCTTTTCAACTCAGTTAAAAAGAACGCAACGTAAACATGTTTTTAATGTTTTATTTTAATTTGTTGGCAAAAAAGCTATTCAGCAGTCACAGAAAATTAGAGAAAGCTGTAAATAAAGCACTTCATTAGATATGTTCGTAAAAATCTCTAAAAATTTATCAATGTACAAATTTTAGTTTCCTGATTAGAATCAAGAAATAACTCTCCTAAAAATAGTTGTTCTAAAGCCTAGTTGTCTCTTATTTGAAAAAAAAACACCAAGATGTATTAAATTAATTTGAAGAAAATATTTCTTATTTTTTCCTTGTCTGCTCGACTTCTAAGTCTGAAAAAAGCGATATAAAGGTGGGCGAGCCCTTATGTGTGAAATTTTTACTTCACTACAAACCAACGACGATAGATGAGGATGCTCTGTGTCCAGCAACGAATGAATTCCGCCTTCCTTCTAGGCTGCTTACCTTTTAATACCGAAACGACAGGAGAAAGAGGAACATATTTCTACTGTAGAATTCTGTCTTTACATTTTGGTGTTTGAAATTGAAGTGACAGTATGTATCTAGGTACGCAGCAAGAAGTGGATGTACCTGTGAATCCTGTTGGATACAGCATTTGTCCTAACTTCTGATATTCTCAACTGGAGATAGAAATGATGAGACCGACGATTTTGATATTATATGGACTTATACTTATGGAGGTAAAACTTCAATCAGGCAAGTAAACTTTTATTAAACCATGTATATATGAAATTAAAACCTTTATTTATTGAGCTATAATAACGTGTAAGGCAATGGAACTTTTAAAATAAAAAAAATCACCTTTTATTATTCTTATAAAACAGCCCGTGTACACACACACGAACACGCTCGCGCATAATAACATCAAAATGTTTAACGATTTATTGATGGGCGATAATGAAAACAAACGAAAAATAGAAAGGACATACTTGTTTAATTAAATTTACAAAAATAGTGTGAAAAGTATATATATATATATATATATATATATATATGTTTTTAAATCTATTACTTGTTTTGCATAGCTCTGAATATTACTGAATGCTCGTCGGGAACGATAACTGTAACGGAGGGCAGCAACATCAGCCTCACGTGCAGTCTGTATAAACGACAACTAGAGTGGGACTTTTCTCCTGACTACCCATCACGATTCTACATCGGAAAGTGCAATAGAAGGTTGTGTTACATCCCAAAACACCGACAGTTTAGGATGTATGCCTCGTTTGCTCAGCGGCATTTTCCTTTCTACAAAGGCACGCTTGAAATTGTGAATGTCAACAGACAGGATCCTTCCATCTTCCGGTGCTCGGACCCCGACACAAAGGAAATCGCCTCATGTAGGATTCAAGTAATAGGTGAGTAGAGTGCACTGTACATTCCTTGGAGCATGACCTATGTCGTACACAGTTCCGAACGAAAGCATGACTTAGAAAGGGAAGTAATCTATAGTATAACAACTTCTGATGGCTCCAGTGCTTGTCTCCCTTTATGTTTTCATTCATTTACGCACAGAGACATTTTTTTTTTCTAAGATGATACTCCCGGTAGGATATATCTTTTTCTTACTCATGTAAGGCGGCTGTGCGCGGGGTAGGTTACATTTGAGCTTTTTGTCGTTATTGAGTTTAATTCAATCTTTTCTTTCTTCGGTAACACAAGCAACAAAATGTGTATTTTTTTTTTTTTTGATACATGATATTTCTATTTTATAGCTTCTGCTAGCATCGTTCCCGGCACCTGCCGCGTGACGATACACAGCTGGCACGTGCACGGCACATGCGCTGTAGAAGGAATGTTGACTTCAAACGTTCTTCACACGTGCTCTTGGCTATTAAACAATAGTGACCAGGTAGCCATTCACGATGTTTATAACCTTCTGCGCAAGTATATCTAAAGACTTTCCCAAAAAGTTTTGAATTACTACCAAAAACATATTTGCACTTTATGTCAAACACCCAGTGCTTATTCTTTGTAAACGCATTTTTTATTTAATAAAATTAAATTGAATTCAGCAATATGAGAAATAAGAAAGCATAATCAACAAAAAACAAATAAACTTAAACATCCTTGTCTTTATTAGCCTACTCATAATCCTAAGTACAGTATTAGATAATTGTTCTAAGCCTTAATGGAACTGAAAATAAACATTCTGCATCTTATGTTTCGAAATCTTTTCCGAAATCAAATGACAAAAGATTTTACATAATCATTCAGCTTCAGAATGGTGACTGTTAGATGTGCAAAAAACGCTTAACAGTCTATCGACCATTGACCAACTGTATTGCAGATCGAAAGTGGTTTTGAAGATTCTCTGAGTCAATACATATTTGACAATATTAATTATTGGAGAGGAAGCTGCTCTTTCAGCACGATAATGCCAGTAGCCCGAGGGAGGTATACCTACAGCTTTGCTATAAATCCACCCCAACCAAAGTTTTTCTCAAGAACCATTGAAATAGGTAAGATGATGTCTTTATACCTATGTAGCTTACAGTCACGCTTTTGATGGGCTCCTCTTACAGTTTAAAGCAAGAACGAGACAAAAGCAGCATATAAAGGAACTACAAACAACACTAGTAAAATATAACATAAAAGACAAATACAGTGGAACCTCGGTTAACGAACTTAATCCGTTCTGGAAAGCTTTTCGTTATCCGAAATGTTCGTTATCCGAAACTATTGTTTCCATAAGAAATAAAGGAAATAGATTTAATTGGTTCCCAGCCCCTGTTGACTCGCTAATATTTGAAAGTTACAGGCTATATATATATAGGTATTTGTTTTAATGAGAACAGTTAGAATGCAACATAAATGGAGTTAAATAAACATAAAAACATTAACGAAAGCTTTAAACATCAGAAAACTTGCCGTTTTGACGGCGTGTGTGGAAGCAGGTGTGGGGAGGAAGGGGTGGAATTACTGATTCCCCCTCCATGAGCACACTTGACATTGCAAAATCGGGGGTGACTTCCCTTTTCTGTAGCTTTGAGGTTAAAGGAAAAAAACCTGTCCAGTGTCTGTTCCTTCTGCCTTTTTTGTAAAACACTTCGGTAATACGACATCACATATCCGACAGACGCATGCCACCTTCATACTTTGAAATCATTTCCTTTTTCAATTCATTTGTTGGCCGCTTCCTTGTCATTATCTCACTGCTATTAATTGCTCTTCATCTTCTTTGGAGCCATGATTGAGGATTATCTTATCAAACTAAAGTAAAAAATCACTAAATAAGAAGGATGCGCACAGATAAGAAACGACTGATCGTAACTGTGTCTCGAGCGCGAATGATGACATGCTGGTCGGTCACGTGTGGTTCACGTGGCTGTTCGTTATCCGAAATTTTGTTTGCTATTGTAGACAAACTTTTAACGAAATTTTTGTTCGTTATCCGAAATATTCGCTATCCGAGGCGTTCGCTAACCGAGGTTCCACTGTACAGAATAATTAAAGGGGAAGAGGATATTGACAACTGATTGTATGTGATTTTGCAGTGGAAAATGGGAAGGGTAGTAGCAGACAGACAAAAATAGGTGAAGAAGGGGTCAAAATGGACAAGAATTGTGTGGACTGTTGTCAGAAGTAAGACTCAAGGAAAAGGTGTTTTGTAAGTCCAAGATGATAGGATTCATGGTCAGTAGCAGACAAAACTTCATTGTTTTGGAACAGAAATGTATGATTTACGAAGATTAAACATCACTAAGGAGTTACAGCACTTAGTAACTATTTTACATTGTGCAGTGCCTCCAGGAGAACCTCACCACGATTGTCCAGAAGTTGTAAATGAACAATCTACAGTCAGCTGCAAATGCACCTCCTTAAACCCAGGATCGCCTCCAGCGGAAATAGTTTGGGATGGAATGTTTGATAATAGTAATACTTTACTTATTCAAACTGTGGAACAGCAAAGTACAGTCAACAGTTATACATGTCGGCTGACATGGGGTCCAGAAGGAGTTATCAACCGAACAGTTGTTTATACCTTTAAAGTAGTAGGTAAGTATAAGTTATATTATTGAAATATACCTGTACATTAGTAAGTATTATAAGGTTTACTTTTTTGTGTCATAAAATGTGTAACCGAGAGCTGGGGTTCAGGACTGACGACAGCAACCGTCCAACACTCAGATAAAAGCAGGAACCGTCAGCAGGTGTGACACTTGAATTCACGGGCGACAACAATGGCGACGGCTGCTCCACACGTCGATGCTCCTTCCCCGATCCACTGAATCTGATCGACTGATTATATTTCTAAGTAATTACTGCGGGGGCACGATGTGTGTAGAAGGGCCGGCATTCTGTCAATCTGCCCCGTGTGTGATTTTCCAGTCATAATTACATTTCGTAGGCGCAGCCGTGGCAAAACGAAAAGAAAATACACAAAATAGCAAGATAAACAAACTAATCAATGCTTACACTACATCTACGTGTTATCTACAGTGTCAATGAATAGTGTCACACAAAACAGTTTTCTACACATGTGAGTTTTATGCCTGTCTAACAGCAAACCACTGCGAATTTTGTGCCTGGGGTACTACAGGCACTGCCACTTCTCGTATCACAGGTACTGTCACTTCTGGAACCACAGGCGCTGTCATCTCTGGAACCACAGGCACTGTCATCTCTGGCACCACAGCCACTGTCATCTCTGGCACCACAGGCACTGTCATCTCTGGCACCACAGGCACTGTCATCTCTGGCACCACAGGCACTGCCACTTCTGGAACGACAGGCACTGTCATATTTGGAACCACAGCCACTGTCATATCTGGCACCACAGGTACTGTCACTTTTGGTATCATTATAGTTCTGGCATGACGGGGTGGGACAGTAGTATACCAAAACGGAGTTTCTTCGTCACTGTCGCAGTCCTGACAATCCTGTGTCTCCGGCAGTTGACTGTCCTCTAACAGCAGAGACGGCTATATATATATAAAAGAAGTATCGTTGAGCTATCTTTCATTATATATATATAATTATAGTATATAAGTCCTTGTGTCACAATGTGATACTTTTTCATCTTACAATACTTTTGACAATAACGGAATAAAATTGTTAATCTGTTCCTATGCATATTTATTTCACGCAGAAAACAAACCTAGTGCTGGGTCGGCAGTTCTAATAGGAACAACTGTGGGTGTTCTTGCTGCTCTGGTTATTATCATTTTCATTATATTGATGATCATACGTCTAAAATGTAAGTGCATTCACATGTAAACTTTCATATCTATTTGCAACATGGGATAGATCACAGTGTCATTTGGATGTTTGAATATACATCTGTTTGAATTACTTGCGTTCAGGTATTTTGTTATGTTTGAAAGTAGGCAAAGATTATGTGTTTAAATTCGTTTACCGGTTACTCAATTCAAGATGGATTTGAACTCAAACCACCGAAAATAAGTAAATTAACGCCAAGCAAATGTCTTTACAATGTTCTTTTAAATGGTGTATCACAGATAGTTGTCTTTATTATAGGTTAAATATAAATTTTTAAAATACCGGTAAAATTTTACTTTTTGCCTCGCGAGCTGGTAGCAAAACGCGAATTTTTTCTCTATGAAGCATTTTAGTGAAAAACAAGTTTTCTTGAAAGATATAAGTGTGAGATGCAATAAGATATGCAAGTTTCTCATTTAGTAAAACAAAAGCAGAATGAGCCGCGCTCGCTTAAATAACAGTCATTTACCTGTTTCATCCAGAATCTGCCAGGTAATAGTACAACTGGTATTTAGCAATTTAATTTATTATTCTTTAACACCACTATGTGCATAGATAATGTTATAACACAAATTTCCCTTTAATATGTCAGGTCCAGTATACTGCAAGGCAAAAAGGCCTCTAAGCGAAGAACACACTTACGACGACATCGCAGGTATATTATAGTCACGTGGTCCTTAACAGGCAATATTTTTAAACATTTAAAGCAAACGACTTATTATGTTTACTTGTATTTCTTACTTACCACTAAAAAAATGTAAATGATGATAGCTACACTGTGCCTAGTGCAAGGAAGAGAAAATAATGTAAGGTGTGCTGTTATGGCAGAGATTGTTGTTTATGTTGCTTGAAATGTGAGATCAAATGTTAGGAATGTTTGTAACAGATGTTGAACAAAGTCCACACTATGACAGACTCACAAGACAAGAAACAGATGAACATCACTACGAGACTGCTGCCAATGTAGGCGGGAATTGTTCTAAAACTGCAGGCAAGCAACTAAGTATTTAAATCATTACTAATTAAACCATCAGAGAGGAAGTTAACAATTCTTACTAAAAATAGAGATTTTATTTTTGAGAAAACAATTGTTATACATATTTACCATGGAGCATTACATGTCCAAATTTGTAATAAGAAATTTAATAATAAATCTTACATTATGAACTATACATTTCCAATACTACTTATATCTGGATCTTAAAAATTTTACTTAGTTTTATTTTCCTTTAGATGGAGTGTTTGTTGTACCTGCAACATATTTGACAGTTTGCAGTCCTGAGAGATAACACATGGCTGCTCTACACAGCCACAGTACATATGCCTGACAACTTTTGTATGTTCTTAAGGAAATAAAAGTTTAATTGATACTTTCTGTGTTTATCTTATGTAATAAGGAATTGTCCACACCATAGATGTCTTTTTTTTCAAGATCTCAAAAAATAAAGTATATGGTTATGCATTAGAAAGTAGAAATGAGAATAGTGCCTACTCACATTGGTAAGGATCATGCTTTTTTCGCTAAAAAACAAGAGGCATGGACAGCAAACGAGGGACAGTAAAGGAAAGAAAGAACATACCGACAACAGATAAATGAAAAATGGTAGCAATGTAGAATGTATAAAAACTAAGTTCCGCTCACGCAAACGTGTCTTGACTCCTACAAGCTTAGCATTTATTTGTGCATTGTTAAATTAGGTTTTCTCCTTTGATTACGAACCCATTTGCGCATTAATCACTGCGCAAGCAAAGTGCTTAAAAATAGTGCATGTTAGCAAGTAACGGTATATCTTCCAGTGAAATGTAAAGCTGTTCTTTAATGTACATATTTGTCCGAAGAAAGGGTAAAGGAAAGACAGAAAGAAAGATCATCTACACTCGTTGAAACACATGTAACTTGGCATGCTTCCCAGACATAGATATTCTCCCCTCTAATGATGGTTGTCACCTGTGACCTCAATTTTTGAAAGCAACCAGGAAGCTTAACTCAGGTATGTTTACTTTGTTTGTTTGTCGAGTACCACCCCCAGTGTCGCCGGATGCTCACAACCGCTGACACAGCCGCACGAACACACACACTCGGCATGTCGAACCTTTGATGGACGTAGACCACAACAAAGACGAAATGAACGGTACATAAAAGAAGTTAAATAAAAAGTAAATAACAACGAATATTGGCGAAAAACACTTCCACCTACAAGCTAACGCAAGAGAACCTGGGACTACCACACGTACAAAAAAAGGTATAGAGGGATGTTAGTAAGGAAACATAATTAATGGAACTAATAACAGCTAAACACCAGCACACACTGCGGCACAGTACTGTTAGAGTTCTTGCCCCTGAGTCTTTTAGACCTGCCGCTAGATGTCGACACTGTGCACTCTGTTGACACTGTCTCCTTCAGTTCCTGTGGCCTCACGTGACTCTCTCGCACTGACCACCACTGCACTGTCTGTCCGATGTGTGCCTGGACCCTTTACTGGTCCATAGTCCGAACTACTTCGCTACCTACACTAGGCAGGACCAACTGACAAAGAAGACGGAGCGAAGAAATGAAGGGAGGACGAAGCTAGAACGGTTGAGTTTCCGCACACGCTGGGGCGGAAAGGGTGAAGACGAAGATGTGACGAAATAAAAGAAATGAAGTGACGACAAGAACCACGATGAGGCTGACAAGATCACATGAAGAATGTAAGATGAAAAAGATGACACTGAAGATAAAAATGACAGAGATGATAGAGCTGTAAAAAACGCGTACAATAAGCAAGCAGGGTGTCCTCAGCATGAAATAAAAAACTTCCCCCTTCCACGACACACCTATAGCTCTCCCCTAATGTAGCCCTATTTTCTACTTTGAAAATTGAACCAACAAAAAGGATGCGCGCTCAAAGCAGGAAAGAGAAGTGATACAGATAGAGATTACAGTATTTCCTTCAAATAAACAGTTCAACTCACAGCAGACGACGTGTACAGGTGGAGTCAGACACAAGCTGGTGACACACTGTTTGTTTACTTGGCTGTCACACCTACACACTGGTCAAATGACTAGACAGCAACAATGTCATCACCTGGAGCAGGATTTCAGACCAGTTGTCCTTCATACTAAGGGATGCACGGGCTGTTATTTATTTGATGGTTTCTTTTTATTCTATCTGCCTTTTCTTTCCTTATCCAGCTCTTATATTTTAATTACTTGAATAGGCAGGAGGACGAATTAGAGTTAAAGAGAAGGAGAGACAGAGACTTCCATGTGTGATTTATTAGAGAGAGACATTTTAAGGTGTACATTATGTAACAGTTATTTCCCTTCTCCAAATAAATATTTAAATAAATAAATAAAACCCTACACCGAAAAAACTTCCTGACGGTGGCTTTGAATTAACTGTGAATAATCTGTTGATGTCAAAATTCAATTTCAGACAACATGGTACTAATTTTCTTGTATGAACACCTTAGAATAAGCATCAACACAATTTCAACCTACAAAATTTCAACCTCGTAGCTCACGTTGTATCTATAACTATATAAATCCACGTTTGGCTTATATAATACATATTCTTTAGGATATCATTCACTACATTAAGTACAAATAAGCTTTGACACCCATTTACAGAAGTCAACATATATGTTTGACAAAATTGTTATAAAACGAGGAAGTGGAAACGAGAATAACTCGTTTAAATAAAGTTTACAACAATGATCTGGATACTTGTAGCCACAATAGTTTAGTTTGTAACATGTCGGGTGACTGGCAGAGAGTCAAAAAACAGATAGTTGGAGGGGGGACGTGATGGGTTTTATTTTTCCAGAATATCTGATGTCTATCAGTGTTAAGGGATGGAGAGTGTAACTGAAACCTTCAAAACATTGCAGATGAATGCACGCTTGCCTGCCTCTGTAAATAGCGGTAAGGTGTTTTGTGAGAGGGAGATGTGTTATCTGTTACTTGTGTAACAAACGTTTGACAACTGTTGAATCATGGATTTAAATTAACATGAAGACTATTTGTATTTGAGAACTTTTTACCAAAAGGGCAATCTGTTTTATCCATACGGAAACTCCTTTAAGAAGACAGGTCGTCGTATCACAGAGAATGTTATTACTGTGGTTTTCGAATAACACGTGTATAAATATTGTGTTTACCTTAACGTTGTTTGTAATACTCACTATGACTAGAGAATTTACACTCCATGAGTAATAAATGTTACCAAATGTATTTTGGGAATGTAGACATAAGTTGAACATTGCCGGAAGGTAATGCTAAATGTCATTTTCCTAAGATCTTTGTGAAAGAGTCAGCATAGAATGACCGAGAGAGATAAAATCACCGCCGCTTGTTGATATTAATAGAAATTAATTCATTACAAACATAAGTGTGATTAAACACTATTAAATCTTTTCAGGAGACACAATTTATACTTTAAAATAGGCATACGTGTATTACTTCTTTAAAACTGACTTGTTTTGAGAGCAAATGAACTCATAAGCTTTTGTGACATAAATTGTAATACTTTTTCTTTTCCTAATAGCTACATTATCATTAGTATTGATATACATGTATCTGTATATGCATACAGATTTCATCTAAAACATTTAACAGACAGAAAAAAAGAAATAATATGTGGCTGGTGTATTCTAACCTGTTGCTTATTATTTCTAAAACACATATGAACTGTGAAGTTCCTGTTCCAAGTGACGAGTTATTTACTTACATGAGGATTCGTCACTCGTATCGTTCATCAGTTACAAAAACATATTTTGTCTCCTGCATGATTGCTGTCGAAGCTCTGAAAAATGATAGTATAAGTCGTTGGTCAGATCAGTCTCACGACACAGCGGCAATAAAACCCAATGAAAACACGAGTGAGAGAACACGTGACGACACAGGAGACGGAGTGAAAACAGTTGGACGTTCTGTATCGCATAGTCTTTCAAAGATTTGAGATAAGGCAATGCCAAAATAACACCTACGACTAAATGCTATCGCAAAACTTGGATTAACAGGAATTACAGTGTCCGTGTTTATGTGGCGGTTGTCATCCGTTGTTTCTGATAATGCTTTTGTTTGTCCTCCTTGTCAACAACAGGATTTACTCCAATGGTGGGTGTTAAAAGAAACGACGTCTGCTGTATACGACTAATCCTATCATCAACATTCATAATCAGTCAAAGAGTATTTAAGGGGCATCAGATCCGTGGAGCCTGATAGAAAATTGCACAAGCTTTTACATGCCGGTAAGTACCATAACTGAAAATTTAAGTAGCACAGCGTTTTACCTGGTTTGTTTAAAATTTATGAAAGAGTTAATAAAAATTTTGTAAGTTAAAAGCTAATATTTTCAATAACTTAACAGCTTTGTGTTTTGTTTATATTTGTCTGTTTAAATGTCTTTTGTAGTTCTTGAGATATGTATCTGGCAGGACACCAAACTCTTGATGGGAGTCTTAACCCAACAAGCTCGGGAATTATCGCCTTATCTCTAAGGTTTTCTCCAAGTGATGATACGTCAAAAATATTTTGATTTATAAATGGACTGCTTTTAGGCAAACATGCTTTTTAGACATTTAATTCATTGACACAATTGTATTACACAGCTACTGCCTAATATCCAATTCGTATTTGGTCTCTAAAGAAATTAAGAAAACTTTAAAAACAAGTTTTGATTCCTGTGCTATTTTTCAAATTCATTCCTATTACTTTATCAAAGTGAATCTTTTGATAATGACTATAGTTTTTTTCAATAAAAATAATGTTACCGCTTTTGCCTACCCTGACTGCGATAAAATTCACTTAATTGTGTATAACACCTGTGACATAGAACTAACATGTTTCAGTTCCTGTCCCCCTAAGGTTATGTTTATTGATGTTAATAAGTCACATGTTGATACTTTTTATAGATGAGTGACTGTCACTGTGTTCCTTGTAGATATTTCCTGTTTCTATTTCTGCATGATAAAGACAATAACCCGGATTTTGAGTAGAGAGTTGAGTGCGTTTTTCTACGCAAGTTATGTTATCATTAATTTTTATTTCTAGTAGAACCTATTGTAGTAATTTGTGCTTATTGCTATTACTATAACAAGAAATGTGATAAATATAAATGAAATTTGCACTTTACGTGGTTTCAGGTGTTTAACAGGTGAATACAAATGCTTCGATTTTTCTTTTTTCTCCTGTGTGTGTCTCCTTGTGTGCTGACACAAGCTACAGAGAGGTGAGATGTGTTAGCTCTTCTTGACTTCTGAAGCACGTATTCTCGTGTTCTCTTTTACATATAGATAAGCAGAGTTCAGACTTATAAAGAAGGATATATAGTTACAACGAAATATTTTACAGCTTCTACTTTGTAGTTAACCTGATGTTATTATTTTCAACAAAGAAAATTAAAGAATGATGGATACTATACATGTCATGTTTTTAGCAAAGGAAGGTTGTTATGTAATTTACAAGCTTGTTCAACAAATACATTTTCAATGGCTTTCTGTTTTGTTTCTGTTTATTTTGTTACTTTTTTTCTTATATATGTATTTGGCAGGACACCAACAGCCTTTGTAAACTTAGAACAAAAAATAAATACAGCAAATTAATAACATGAAATAATAATTTTCAAAACTGGAAGGTCTCTACGCCCTGGCAACTCTAGCAAGCCACACGACTGGTCGACCACAAACTGTGTGACTGACGAGGAGTGCGATAACACAAACGCTGTGTGCTACGTGGACAAGTGTCGATGTCGACCAGGACTGTTTTTCTCAACGACTTATTACACTTGTTCTGCCAGTGAGTGGACGGTGTAATTGTGTGACATGGCTGACCACTAGAAAACAATTTTGTTTTTGGCTCGAAAATGCTTTTTGATGACTTTCACATTCTTGAAGGAATAACTTTTAAAACCAAGTAGTAACAACTATCCAGATTGAATAAAACAATATAAACCCCTCTAGCCAGATTGCATAAAAAAAAAACATAGAAGAAAACAAATAGGCAAAGAGATAGACAACAATATAAATTTGTTGATTTCACCATTAGCGTTGTTTTAAATACGTCACACTGTAGAACTATTATTTAAATTAAAAAAAAGATTGTGTAAATATTTGTTGATCACACTTGTTTGTGTTAGCATGCAGTACAGAAGACTCGCAAGACACCTTCATGGAATATCCAGACAGCGGTTTAAAGGGTTACATTCTTGAGGTAAAGGATGGACTCAGTTTGGAAGACTGCAAGAAACTGTGTCTGAATACTAAACGTTGCCTCGCCTTTGATTTTAGAGGTTGGTATGAAAAAAAATCTGTGGACCGTAAATATACTTCAGTAATAAGGATACTGAAGGATATTTTTTAAGAAATAATTTTTACACACGTAAATTTAGAGTTTTCTTAATGTATCTTTTGCTCTATTTTTTTTTTATTATTATTAAAACGCTTTTGAAATACAGTCATGGGTACTAAACGACATAAATGTTAGTTATGTCGATATATTGTTCATTTGTTTTTCATTTTTCACAATACGTGGAGTCTTAAATAATGACTATTTTAAAACATAAAAATGCTTTTCATTATTACAAGTTTCCAAACATGTTTTAAAAAGTTTTTGTTACAAAAGATATATTGAGAAAATTTAATTAGTATCAAACAAATTATGTGATATTGCACGAAAATAAGAAATCGCGTGAGTGTAAACACATTTGATAGCTGTTTTTTGTGTGTGTTTCAGGAGAAATTTGTTTTAAGTTTTAAGTGCTAGTGAGGTAAAAGAATTTCAGAAATGGGGAAAAGGAAAACAGGAAACCGTATTATCTAAATAATATTTCTAACAGCTGGCCCTAGAAACACAAATCACAAACAGACACGACTACACCTGAATACTCTACCGATTTTTATCATTGAATGATTCTATCACACTACAATAGGACAGAAATTGTTATTTACTACAGTCTTACAAACCTAGATTATAAGATATTTTGTTTACTTGCTAGTCAGATGTATTACTGAATGAAAATAATAAAAACAAAACAGATCAATCATCAGCCAACACTGTTTTTTTTTACTTTGGCATAACGACATTGGACCGGAATGATGTTCAAACAATTGCAACTACCATAAAAAAATAAGCAGATAATATTAATCAATGATAATGGACGTTTATTCATGTATAGATAGGAATAATGTACAAATTAGTTCTCTTTTACTTGAAGAAATGCACTGAAGCTACCTAATACTTGTACTAGTGTTCACTATCTTAGCACTTCTTACACAGTGAATGAAACATACCTTATGTCACCAAGAGACCTTGAACACGTCCCCCCTCTGTACACTGAGAAACAAACACATAAAGAACTCTAGCATAACGATTCTGGACTAGAAAAACTGGGGCTCTCCAACACGAATGGATAAAACAACTTTCTTATAATCATTGTAAAAATAATGTTTTCAAGGCAAGATCCAGAAACAAAAAAGTAGAATTAATTAAAACTACACCCCCCCCCCACGTTTTATTGAAACGCTTAAGTAGTTGACTAACATTTCGAGACATGTTAAGATAACTCGCTTTTAGTCTTTTCTAAAGTATTTGTATCACATTCAGTTATGGTTCATTTCTTACCTACAGATTCACCCCTACGAGGGCTCTGTGTTCTTCATGACGTCACGGCGCGTGACTCGCCCTCAGGGTGGTATCCTAAGACTGGTAAAGGGTGGACCCACTACCAGAGATCCTGCCGATCAAATTTTGCCGCATACCCGGTCTGGCAAGGCTTATTGTGTTACAACGACCTGGACTGTCATGGCCCCTACAGTCAGTGTTTGACAGGCAGATGTGTCTGTTCTTTCAATACAGTCTCCATTCAGAATGAGGTTGGGTGTCGTGTTACAGGTAAGTAAAAAGACAAAATATATTACAATTGTGAGTAGTACCCAGATTTTCCACGAAACAACATATGGCCACAGGATGTTTAGTTATTTTGCATTTATCTTGCATTTATTATTATTAAATGTTCCATGCCTACAAAATGTACGTCTTTTTCAAGCACAAATGCTTTATATAGTTGTTTCAAAAATTCTAGAAAACATTCATCACAATATTTATATATCTGTTTTTAAAGCAGACTCATTCCGTGTTTATTCATATTCCTCGAGCTAACTGTTTTGATTTTTTCTAATGATGAGAAGAGAGTGATTTGTTTAATGTCATTGAGGTTATTTTTTGACACACCTTATACAAATTTATTACAAGCGAAATAATGTTTATGTGTAAAAGAAGGGTCATGCCAAAACTGGAAGGAGAAAGGAGGAAAGACCGGTGTTTACTCCATTCAGATGACAGACAACAAGGAAGCACTGACAGTGTGGTGTGACATGGACTCTAACGGCGGTGGTTGGCTGGTACATGTGTTTGTGTTTGTCAGTGTGTCAGACTCAGGTGTTTGTGTTTGTCAGTATAGATAACTCAGGTAGTGACTCTTCTTCACAGTAGACGCTGCTCACACGAATGTGACACCAGAAATACCCAGGGTCACACATTGAGTTTGTAGCGTCCAAGAATGTTTTCTTTCTTATCTTATAACACTCCTGATACAAAATATGAGAGAATAAAGTTTCAATTATTATTTTAAACCTGTCTGTCTCTGGGTATTACAGTCCGTTCTGTGAGGTAGGCATAAGAAAAGCCTTCGGTTAGCGTCCTGGCGTACGTGTGTCGGTCGTTGCATCCTTTCATTTATAATCGAGGACACTACGTTTGACAGGGAAATCAAAAGATGTTATTTGCGGCTTTATTTTTTAACTGTTCGGTTTACTGTGTATCCCATTGTTTAATCACAATAACTTAATGTCACGTAATTTTACACATATTTTATTAGAATCAAAGAATTGTATATGTTCACATAAATGTCACACTTATGACAGGTTCACATACTTTATCATTACCAAGAGATTTTGTTGTTCCTTAAAAAATTATTATAATCACAGGTGATAAAACTCCTTCACGGTATTTGTTATCAATCATCCTCTATGATTATTGTCAGAGCTATTCCTGGGTTTTAGTATCCGTGGTAACGACTGATGGACTTGTGTGTGATGGTCAGGTTTTCCAAAGACGTCGTGATGGTTCAGTTGACTTCTACAGGAACTGGGTGGACTATGAAAACGGCTTCGGTGACGTCAGTGGGGAGTTCTGGCTGGGTGAGGATGTTTCTCTCGCATTCTCTTGCGTTATCTTCTTTGCTGTTGCATATTTAGCACGTAAATGAAAAAAATAAGGCTTTAACCAGGTATTTTGTTATACTATGAATTTTTCCCAACGTCTGATCTTTCACACTCTTTCTCTGAAGAAACATCTTAGAGTACAGTTCTGTTCCCTTCATGAACCTTCATCCATATATGTTTGCTCAGGTATATCCTCTGATAGTTATTTATGATTGACTGCCGGTCTGTAGTCGTTTGCACCCAGTGTCTGGTGGATGTGTCCACAAGGGCAATGTGCTGTAAAATTATTATTATTAATAGTAGTAGTTGTTGTTCTGATAGTAGTAGGAATAGTTGAAGTAGTGTTAGTATACAGGCCTTTAAGAGGTAAATAAAGTAATGAACTAAGAGATCTTATTAATTGTAAATTCTTGTGACAAAAGCCTAAGAATTATCTCTCAAGTTTTAAATTAGCCAGTTAGAGGTACAGACCTACTAGACTTTATTAGTTCAAAAGATCTTTTGTGCAAAATAAGTTAAATACTTAAATGTCTGGTTTATCTATTAACATGAGATAATTGCCATGTTTTACCTCAGGCTTGTCCAGGTTGCACAGACTGACCAAAGATAAACCTGTCCGACTGCGTGTTGACCTTAGAGATGTGAATGGCGGGCGTTACTATGCTGAGTATTCATCGTTCAGTGTGGGTGGTCCTGAGACAAACTACAGACTGACTGTGTCCGGCTACTCGGGTACCGCAGGTATGTGACCACTGAATACTAAAATATAGACGTAGATTAACTGCCATGCTGTCATGGTGGATGAGGTATGAGGGGATCCCTATAATCGTGTGTGAAGGTGGGCATGACAGTGCGTAGATGTGTGCGTGGATGTGTAGCAGAGCAAGTGAGAGGATCCATTAAAAACAGTAAAAGGTTTTCCATGAGATTTTTTTTTTCTGAGTTTTGTAGAAATCTGACATATTTTTTTTAGGGTTTTATTGGGTTTAATTTTTGGTCCTGACTAGATTTTTAGTAGTGTGAGAAGGTTAGGTATCTCTGTCATTCCATTCCCCAAATAATATGGCTATAATCTCAGATGTCAAGTTGTGTGCGATATTACAATAATCTGCAAAGATTGTTATTTTCAGTTTCACAGTATTTAGCACAAATAAGACTGAAGAGACTGCACAGTTTCTCATGTCGGATACCTTCTGTCTTACAACCATTATTTTGGAAAGAGCGCCTGTGACATCAACAATACAAATATTGACTATGTATATCTCTTTCCATAGCATACTCGTGTGTGCAAGTAATTGAAGTTTTTACTTTCACCGGGTGTTTGTTACAATTTGCAATAAATTTTAGGTCCATCAATGTTACCATTAATAATTACACCTTCAGCGATATAGAGTATTTTAAAATACACATCTTCTAATGGTCAATATAGAGAGTTTTCTATAAGAAACAACACTGTATACAATTTGTCTATACTTGGCAGTGGAACCAAAAAAAAAAAATCAGACGGATGCAAGTTTTAGGGTTATGTAAGCTTTATTTACCAGTGTCTTAAAAACTAAATGGTGAAATCAAACAAGTCTTGGTAGACTTTTTCATGATCTAAAAATGAGAAATTTATCTTAGTCTTCTGTTTTACAAAAAGAACCAAATTCTATTAAATTAAAGATTTTAATGGTTGTGTTAACATACCTGTAACATGCGGTATTCGGTAATAAGAGAAGTGTACATCAATGTGATAGTTATGATGTGTACACTTAACTTTTGCTGCAGGGCTGTCTTAGTGTGACTTAATTTAAATGTTCTTTATAGACTTTCTTAATAGGGCAATGGTGTATTGATATTATTATCTGCAGGGTTGTCTTAAGATGGACTAGACTTGTTTTCTGCTTTATTATTATGTGTAGTGCGTGGCTTCGTCATAATGAGCAACACAGACATAGCTAATAAGAATTATTAGCCACATTTTGTAGACTGATAATATGTGTGTTGTAGAGTTTCGTAATGCCAATACAACCCTATTAAAGCTTGGGTGTGTATGTGTGTGCATGCGTTTGAACATATACGTGTGTGTATGTCTGTTTACAGGTGACAGCATGGAGTTTCACAACACCCAGAGTTTTACAACCTATGACCGAGACAACGAAAAGACCTCTGACAACTGTGCCACTATGTATCACGGCGCCTGGTGGTTCAAAGACTGTCACAAGTCTCACCTCAACGGTCTGTACAAGGCTGACGGGACCTTGGGTGGTGATGGCATCTTGTGGTATCACGTCCATAACGACGTCAGGAGCTTCACGTTCAGCGAGATGAAACTCAAACCAGCCTAACATCGCCTTGTCTCCTGTACTCTCACTGTTGACACTACTAGTCAACTATACACCGCAGTTTCATTGTAGTTTGATCGGTTACTTTGATGATGATAACCATGATACTAATTCTTGCTTAACATTGTAATAAAATTACACAATTGCTTTTCATAGACTTGACTTTCTATGAATAAGTAAATGTGTTTAAAATTTAACCAATAATGATAGTATTTGGATTTAAAATATTAATTTGCAAGTTAAATTACTGACTCCTCAGATATTTTAAAAATTACCTGGATATTTAACATCGTGTTAAAAATGCAACAATAAACACGTACGTTTTCAAATAATACCGAACGATGATTGCCTTTATCAAACATTGTTTCTTATTTTCATTATATATGGCAGTTATGCATTTTCTGTATTAAAAAATGTTAAGTACACTTTCGTTACTTTTATGTATTGAAGCTTCACTGCGTCTGTCTGTTAGATACACTCAAATAAAAAAAATATCAAATGACAGTATCGTAGAGAAATAATCGACCTTTACATCAAAGCTATAAATTTATATGTTGTAATGTAATGTAATTACCAATTTTTTTACACATTTCTTAATATATCTATTCATTACTTTGTAATTACTACCCTCTTAATGCTTTCTTTGAATGATGATAATAGGAGCCTTCCATCTGTCTTTTTCTTTCTCTTTTTCTCTTCAGAATTCACCACCTCAAACCAGGATTTCAAACACATCTAATTTAAAATCTTTGATTGCTGACATAGACAATCTATTTAGCGTGATCCCCCATTGCTAACAATAAAAACAAATAATATCTTAATTACTCGCTTATCAAAAACTCTTTTAAAATAAGATAACAACGATATTTGGAAATTATTTTATTTGTCCTTTTGAGATTTGATTTATAGTTATGCATTGTTTCAGATCCCTTTACGGAAATCGAGGGCTAAATGTCGAAAAAACATAACTAAGTCTCTCTTGTAATATTCGTAAAGAAAGATTTGTCTTTTTTATTTTTCCCTCTTCACCCACTCCTTGTCAGTCTTTCTTTCTTTCTCTTAACTAGCCACAAACTTTGAGGGTTCATTTAAAATTTCAATGAAAACTCTAGACACGTTTTTCAACAGTTACATACAAGCAAAAGGATAAGTCGGGCGGGTCAAGGGGTGTCACCAGCAAGGGACTTTACCTGTAGTGTCAGGTATTTTACTCGTCTCAACTTTGGTGAAAAGCTCTGAGTTCAGATCTTGTCTTGACTTGCCTATGCGAAAACTTTCTTGGTTTTGGCTCCTTTCCCCCATACATCACACTGCACGTCACACACATTCACACCAAGCACTCATCACATCACACTATTACATCACACTGCGCACACGCGAAGTTCAACTCTGTAAGAGCTCGACTACAAACAATAACAGGCGCCACCACAGTAGTTCAAACATTCGTTCTCTATCGCTGCAAGTGAAAATGTGTATGGTTCAGACCTTGTCTTGGGACTCTAACAAAAATCAGAAAGTCACATAGAGACTGAGTCCAAAGATAAGATGTGAACCATCTTGCAGCCATGGGGAGTGAGTGTTTGAACGATCGTGGTGGTGACCTGTCCAGGGTAGGGGACATGTAGGCGACAGTTCTAACCTACTTCTGACCACCCACATAAACACAGTCTTGCAGTAGACACAGTGTCAACATGTCAACCTGAGCTCAAAGGCTTGATACACTTTATTAAGGACCAAACACAGAGCCCTCACACGTATTAAATGTTGGAACTCATTTTTTTTTTAAGTAAGAGGAGTAAGCATACCTCTTTGCACACATATGTGGCTGCACAAATGAACTACAACATAGAAAACGTTGTTTTACCTTGTGCCATCATCTCGGATAATTTTTCTCACCCAGGTTGATTTATTTGTGCATTAGGAATCCTAAAGTATAAAAAAGAGGCACACTCGTTCAAGCTTCGCAATTATTGAACACTGCTGTCACTTCGATTAATTTAACAGGACTGCCAACACTTGACAGCTTTTATCTTCCCTGTTCTATGTGCCTATATCGCTAAATTTCTCTGTCTTTTTCTATGTGAGTAGACACTTTAGAGGAACGGCTTGATAACTATTGTCAGAACTAAAAATGAATTAAAACATTCATTGCTTATTGATTACATTGGAAAGATCAAGATGGCCGCTCCTCGTTGTGCGACGTCTGCAGCTCTCAACTCGAATTCGCATTTTCTTCATTTTTCATCGTTTTTCGTCTGCCCCTGTGTCGGGTAGTCGTTGAGTGATAGACTTGGGTGTCGAACTGTGTGTAGTGATGATGATCCTACGCTCCAGGGCAAATGTTTCCAACGCGATACAGTGCATCGCAGATGTGACTCACAATCTTGACTCGATTTGTCCTGATGCTCTAAGTTTATTTTAGGAGATTTTTGAATGAATGAGACATGAATAGTTGTGTGCATGCAATTATGAATTTAAATTTTAATCGAGCTGCAACAGAATTGCCCTCTGGGACAAATAAAGTCTTATCTTACCTTATTGCTACAACAAGCAGCAGACTCAGCATCAAGCAGACGACGCGTGACGTAGCATGGACATGACGTCAGGCGTTGCTACAGTCAGCAAAAAAAGGCCTTGACCTTTCCCTTTGCAAACCAGATAAAAATAGCCTGGAATATGACGTCAGACGTCGTCTGCTGTCAGCCTTTCTATTACTGGTGCGTCCCCATCACTGAAGGAAATACAAACTATCTGCTTCGAATCATTGAAGTAAGATGGATTAGGGTTAGAGTGAAAGAAACGGAGAAAGAGAGAGAACAAACGAATTTTTATTTGACTCAGGCCACGTGGCCTCAACATTCAGGTGATGAGCACAGCTTGTACAATATCATGAGGCCTAACCACTTCGGTATAGTATGTCGTAATATCGTATCATGGACAATGACATCAAATAATACAGAATAATTAAACAATACCACTTTGAACTTTACGACGTTTAAAGCAATAGTGCAGGTATCTAGCAAGACAGTTAAGGTGTTAAGCATCATTAAAGAAAAGATTAATTGTAAAATATGATGGTTGGGTTCTGTATTGAATTGGCAAAAATGTAAGTCTCAGGTCCTCTAAAAGATGGCAATGGAAAAGATGTATTTCATCGTCTTGCGCTGTCTGACAGTGTGGGCATTTGTTTTAGGCCGTTAGGACAGTAGAAAAAATCAGAGAGGTTAGCTTTGGATTGTACACGTGCCTTTACGATTGTGTAGATGCTCTTTAATGCCCGGTGCAATTTCCCCCGAATGCCCTTTCTCCACAGCACTTGCCATAATTTAGCACGAGAAACAGAGTCAAAGGCTTTCTGGAAGTCTATGAAGGCTACATATAATTTCTTTTTTTGTAGGAGGTGCTGTTGTATCATTGCAAATAGTGTGAAGATGTGATCGGTTGTGGAATAGTCTTTGCGAAAACCTGCCTGAATCTCGCCAACAGCGCTTGTTTCTTCGAGCCATTCGGACAACCGCTTATTTAGGATAAATGCATACAATTTGCTGCATATGTTTAGGAGAGAAATGCCTCTATAATTATTTGGATCTTCAGTATTCCCTTTCTTATGCAATGGATGAATGATGGCTTCTGACCATGCTTCTGGGAACTGGCCTGACGAGAATAAATAGTTAAACAACTCTACTAAAAAAGGAAGAGTAGTGTCAATACTCTGTTTTAGCAGTTCAGGTACAATTCCATCAGGACCTGGTGCTTTGTTGAGTTTCAGATGCTTAATCGCATCTCTTACTTCACCTGGTGTGATGTCTCTATCAGTTGAGTCGCTGTTGTAGGAATGTTCTCTGTCATTGTCTGTGTAGTCAGTCTGGGTATCTACGTAGCTATCCTGCTTACCTTTGAAGACTGTCTGGAAGTAATTATACCAATCTTCTATTGGTATATTATTTTTCGCTATTGTTTTAGGTTGGAGAGCTTTAAGGGGTTTCCAAAAGGTGCTCTAGTCGTTCATACTATTTTCTATCATTCTGAGAGCTTCTAATTTTAAGTGCGCTTTTTTTGGGGGGAAATTAATTTTCTGTACAACTTTCTCGTTTCAACGTATGATCTAAGGTTTTCTTCTGTGCGTGTCTGCCTAAACATAAAGAGCTCTCGCCTAGCTGCTTTCTTTGCTGCGTAACATTCGCTATCGAACCATTCATTTCTTCTATCGCGCCTAGACAGTTGCATACGCTTCTTCATATCATTAGCAGCGAATTTCAGTCCAGCGGTGAACAAGTCCACAGCTGTGTTCACGTTTGTGTGAATCATGGTTCTAGCTCTATCTAGCTTTTCTAAAAACTCGGGGGACTGAAGATTGGACAGGAATGTATGTTTTAGTTCTGGATTCCATATTATTTTTTCGATAACCTCGGGACTTTTGTCAGGTTCTACTTTACCGTGCAGGCCAGAGTATAAAGTGCATACTAAAGGTAGATGTTGTGACTCCAAGCGTTCATCAACAATTAATTTCCTTGGCAAATACATAACATTGCTAGAAAGAATGAAATAGTCTATGACACTGCAGCCAGACTGGGAAATGTATGTAAGGTGACCGTTTTCGTCGCCGTTGCAGTTTCCGTTCAAAATTGACTAGTCAAAAACGGAGCTAAATTCTAACAGCAGTTTACCGCAATCGTATAAAGTCTGGTCCTGGGATTGTCTGGTACTGGTGGGGCATGTACTTCCCTGTGTCAGTGAGTCTGCTGCAAGGTCAGTATATACAGGATTTTCGTTGGAAGTTCTCGCATTTAAGTCCCCGCATATAATAACTGCAACTTCCCCAAATTTTTCCAAAATATCCAGTAAACAATGCTCCAAATGGATATACCATTATTAAAATCAGATACCTCATAGAAGGGGAGTCAACTGGAGGTAAATATGTGCAAATGAGTACATCTCTGTGTCCGTGCCAAAAACAGCTTTGAAATTTCTATGACTATAATGTTTTCATAAGTTATATCAATATTCCTAATGATCTGCTAAAACATTTCTTCACTAAAAGCATTACCCCCCCCTGATCCTCTACCCTGAATTGACAGTTTTTTTTGCGGGAAGCAAGAACATTCGTGAGTAGAAAACTGGTCGCATGTAAGTTTTCAGTTGTCCAAGTTTCGACTAAACAGACAAAATCAAAGCTAGATATATAAGAAATAAAATCACGGTCTGATAACTTAGACAATATACCGTCAATATTCACGACATAAGGTGACTGACGGTTATCATGCGAAGAGCAATTTGTGCTGACCAGCGTGTGCGCACTACTTACATTTTTTAGGCCACGGCAGAGTCCTCATTTTGTGAAGGTTGATTTTGATTTTCTAGAGTTCTGTCTGTTTGAGATTGCAGTTTTATTTCTGTCACTACAGCTAGGGACCGGTTTGCGGGAAACTGCTTTAGTCCAGCTGACGGGTAGTTGTTGTTGTGTAGCGTCAGCTGTCGTAGCACGACGTGATCTTGTCTCGTAGTGAGGTTGACCGGCGTTCATGGCGCCTGGAACTGAACAGTTCACGCTGGTTGGCTGTTGGGTCGGGTGTGTTTCTCTGACGTCGTTCGCTCGATCCGCGTTTTGCACGTGGTGTTTGTGCGTAGCAGGTGGTGACCTTGGCCCACTTACACTGTTTTGGCGCCCGCCGATTGCCTGTTGAATGGTGCAGCTAACATGAGACATGTTGCAATCGTCATGACCAGTAGGTAGTTCTTCAATGAGTCCAAAAGAGTTAGATTGCTGTAAGGTCGGCGATTCAGCAGACAACGCATCCCTCTCGTTATCGTTGTCATCGACTGTAGAGACAGTAGCAGGGTGACTGGGGTCTATCGTGGTGTAGTGGGCGTCGTCTTTGATGACACTGCTGTTGTCGTAGGCATCACGGGTTTGGGGACGTAGGTGTCTCGGTACTGTATGAGTTTACCGTTTTTATAGAATGTAAAGTCCCTTCCTCGCGAGCATTTAGGATATTGTTCGTCTGTTGTCTCGTCAAATCACTGGCGACTCTGATGCCGGCCGCCCGAAGTTTGTCTCTAGTTGTCTTGTTGCTCAGGATTCGCATTTTGTCATTCCACCGATGAAATTGTACAATTAAGGGCCTTGGGCGGGTCTCACCAGGCTTTCTGTTTCCGAGGCGATGAGCCCGCTCAATGTCCTCCGTACACCATGACTTTTCCACACAAAATTCGTTTAAAAGGCATATCACTTTAGAGCTACACTCAGCATAATTTTCGCCAGCCGTTTCTTTAATGCCAAACATTTTGAGGTTCTTTCGTCGAGACACAGCTTCGAGCTTGTCCATCTCCATTGTAATCTCACCCAGTTTCTCTCTTAACAATTTATTTTCCTCGGTTAACACGTCAATGTGTCTCTTATTTTCACATATCTTTACATTGACCGAGTCAATGCTGTGTTGAGAAAGAGAGAGAGAGACTTTCCTTTGTGGTTTACTAGAGATAGACATTTTAAGGTCTATAATCTGTAGAGTTCGATTAAAGACTAACAAATCTTTCAACGAGACAAAATGTTTACTTGACAACAGCAAATAGGCATAAGTGTATTACTTTTTTTTTTAAAATTACTTTTTTCGAGAGCGAATGAACACATTCGGGACTTAATTTGTAATACTTACTCTTTTTCCTCGTAGCATCGTTATTAATAATAATGATATATACATAAATATAAACATATATAATATAAAAATATCAACAGACACAAAAAAGCAAGAATTTTTGGATGGTGTATTACCAGCTATTGCCCTTATTTCTAAAACGCATATGAAATGTAAAGTTCCGGTCTGAAGTAACAAGTTCTCTTCTTTACATGAGGATTCGTCACTCGTATCGATCATCAGTTACAAAAACACATTTTGTCTCCTGCTGTCGAAACGCTGAAAGTTGATAGCATAAGTCGTTGGTAAGATCAGTCTCACGATGCTGCGGCCATAAAACCCAATGAAAACACGAGTGAGAGAACACGTGACGACACAGAAGACAAAGTGAAAACAGTTGGACGTTCCGTATTTCAGAGTCTTTCAAAGATTTGAGATAACATAATGTCCAAAATAACACCTACGCCTAAATTTTATCGCAAAACGGGGATTAAAAGGAATTAGAGACAGTGTCCGTGTTTATGTGACGGCTTGCATCCGTTGTTTCTGATAATGCTCTTGTTTGTCCTCTTAACCAACAGTAGGTTTTACTCCAATGGTGGGTGTTAAAAGAACGGTTGCCTGATATGTACGACTAATCCTATCATCAACATTCGTAACAAGTCAGAGAGTATTTAAACGGCGAACGATTCGTGGAGCCTGACAGAAAATATCACAACGTTTTGCATACCGGTAAGTAAAAAAACCTGAAAATTTAAGTAGCGAAGCCTTCTATCTCCTTTTTTTTTAATGTATAATAGAGTTTATAAAAAACTTAATTTACAAGCTAGCTTAACTAATGTTTTTCAATAAAATACCAGCTTTGTGTTTTGTTTTTGTTTGTCTTGTTAAATGTCTTTTCTAGTTGCTGATTTATCTGGCAGGACACCAACAATAAATGTTGTACTTTATATGGTTACAGGTGCTTAACAGGTGAATACAAATGCTACGATTTTTCTTTATTCTCCTGTGTGTGTCTCCTGTTCTACTGACACAAAATACAGAGAGGTAAGATGTGTTAGCTCTTTTTGACTTCTCAAGCACGTATTCTCGTGTTCTCCTCTACTTATAGATAAGTCCAAACTTCACATTTTTAAAGAAGGTTATACAGTTACTAACATATGTTTTACAGCCGCTGCTTTGTAATTAACCTGATATTATTGTTTTTACCAATAAAATTTAAAGAGTGACAGATCCTATATAGGTCATATTTGCGGGGGGGGGGGGAGGGGAGGAGGTTGGTATGTAACTTACAATCTTGTTCAACAAATGCATTTTAAATGCGTTTGTGCTGTGTTTGTGTATATTTTGTTATCTTCTGATGTATTCGGCCTGACTCCAACGATCTTTGTTACATGTAAAACAAAATTTGAATAATGCCAATTAATAACATACTTTATTTTATAATTTTTAAAAGTGAAAAGTCTGGACGCCATGGCAACTCTAGCAAGCCACACGACTGGTCAACCACAAGCTGTGTGACTGACGACGAGTGCGATGACACAAACGCTGTGTGCTACGTGGACAAGTGTCGATGTCGACCCGGATTTTTTTTCTCAACGACATATTACATTTGTTTTGCCTGTGAGTGGACAATTCAATCGTATGATATGGCTGATCACAAGAAAGCAATCTTTGTTTTCATCTCGAAAATGCTTTTGTATGAATTTCACATTCTTGTAAGAATAACTATTAAAGCCAAGTAAAAACATCTAAACAGATTGAATAAAACATTATAAACACCTCTAGTCAGATTGCATAAAAAAGAAGAAAACATAGAAGGAAACAAAGGGGCAAAGAGACAGACAACAATATAAATTTGTTAACTTTGATCTTAGTGTTGTTTTAAAGACGTCAGAAAGTAGAGCTTTTCATTTAAATTTAAAACTTTTTTGTAAATATTTGTTGATCACAGTTGTTTATATTAGCATGCAGCTCAGCAGACTTGCACAACACCTTCATGGAGTATCCAGACAGCGGTTTAAGAGGAAACAGTCTTGAGGTAAAGGATGGACTCAGTTTGGAAGACTGCAAGAAACTGTGTCTGAATACCAAACGTTGCCTTACATTTGATTTCAGAGGTTTGTATGACAAAATCTTTCAACGGTAGATATATGTCGGTAATAAAAAAATTGAAAGAATGCTGTCAAAGAAAGATTTCTACAGACCTTAGAGTTTGCTTCTAAAGCAGAGTGTGACTTCTGCTCTTTCTCTCTGTGTTTTTATTATTAACCCGTTTTATAAATATGGTAGTAGATACGAAACGTCATTAATATTAGTTATGTCAATCTGTTTTGCATTTGATAAATGTTTATTTGTTTCAGGAGACGTATATAGAGTTATAATTACTAGTGATGTGAAAGGATGTTAGAGATGTGGCAAAGGAAAACTGGAAACAGTCTTATCTAATTAACATTTCTAACTGCTGGCTTCACAAAGACAACTTACATACAAGCAAGACCAAACTAAATACGCTGCCATATTTTTTATCATAAAAGAGAAGTGTGATTCTATTACACTACCTTACAAGAAAAATTTTTATTTACTATAATCTTACAAAACTAGATCATGAGGAGACTTTTATTTTCACTTTGGAGTCAGATGTATGAACTGAATGAGCTACCATAAAAGAAATAAATAAGCAACATTTTATGATTCAATAATAATGGAAATTTATTCATGCATAGATAATGGTCTCGTACAAATTAGCTTTCCTTTACTTGCAGGAATGCACTTAAGCCCCCTCAAACTTATAAAAGTGCAAAATTTTTTAAAGCACTTCTTACAAAGTTTTATTAGCATCAACATTTAATGAAACATACTTTATTTGCCAAGAGACCTCTTGAGCCTGCCCCTTAGCTCTGCACACTGAGAAACAAATACATAGATTTTGCTACCATCAGGATTCTTGAATAACAAAATTTGGGCTCCCAAACACAAATAGATAAACAGCTCCCTTTATGATCAATCACATTCCCTTAAGGTTCATTTTTTTACGTCTTGTTTCAGCCGTACGAGGGCTCTGTGTGCTTCATGACGTCACGGTGCGTGAGTCGCCCTTAAGATGGTATCCTAAGACGAGTAAAGGGTGGACCCACTACCAAAGATCCTGTCTTGCAAATTTCGCCTCATACCCTGTCTGGCACAACTTATTGTGTAACAACGACGTGGACTGTTATGACCCTTACAGTCAGTGCTTGACAGGCAGATGTGTCTGTCCTTTTGGTACAGTCGGCAGTGAGAACGAGGTTACGTGTCGTGCTATAGGTAAGTCAGAAGACAAGTAAAATATATGAGAATCGTCAGGAGTAGTCAGATTTTCCACGAAACAACATATGGTCATAGGATGTTTAATTATTGTGCAGAGAAACAGTGGAACTCTCTCCCTTTCCATATCCGCCACCTACCAACTATTGAATCCTTTACATGTGCACTGAAAACACACCTCTTCCGCCAACTAACTCCTAACAACCTTTCCCATAATGTCCCATAATCCTTTTTGACACCCTTCATTACTCGTATTATATAATGATTCCTTCAGTTCTTGTTATATGGTTTTTCTTGTGCTTTCTGATGTTTTATCATCATTAATGATGCTGTTTATTCTGTGTTAGTTTACATGTTATTTGTTTGTTTTCCTGTACGTTATATGTTATCCATTTTCTAATTCTTGTTCTTAACCGCTAAGAGAATGCTCCTAAGGAGTGTGGGTATGGACTTCACACATTTTGGATTTATTATTATTAAAATATGTAAGACGTTAACTTGGATTTATTTTCCAGTACAATGCTATACTAGCTGTTTTAAAAAAGCCAGAAAATATTCATCACAATATTTACATAATATATTTAAAATGAAAGTTGAATCATTTAGTGTTATTCATGTTCACGAACTATTTAGTTTTGTTTCTAATGATAATAGGGTAATTAGCATAAGCAGCATTCGTTTATGGGATAATGTGCTAGTGCCCCATAACTTTACCACCGGAACTATAGTTGAAAGTCGTTATTAGCTGGAATTGTATTACTTAAAAAAACACAAAAAACAAACTCAGTGTCAAGATTGAGAAACAATATGTCAATGACTCGTAGGCATAGGTGAAGTCCTTGAAACGTAAAACATAGTTTGTATATACATGACATCTAACAACAGTCCACATAATGTCAATCGCGATTTTTCTGCAAGAGTCATTAACATCTAATTACTCATTGAAATAGCAGGATGGGGGAAAATCAAACAGCGGGAGTTTGGTTGAGCTCTAATACTATCGTAATCTACATTTTTTCAGTCATCAAACGCACCTTTACACACAGGAAATGAGAAAGGACAGATGTCAGTGATCTCGACAATTTATTTCTTGCCTGTGTCGGAAACATTTATCAAGATCAATCAGAAATCAGTTTGGTCTATTACTAGTAATTTGTGTAAATGACAATTTATACACATTAGAGGGAATATACGTTAGTGGGTTAAAGAGTGGGCCTTGGATAAGAGAAAAGGACAAATACCTAGCTGTAATCGATGGGTAATTAACTTCACAGGTATACGTAAAGGGTGTGTAGGTAAATCTACCCAGTCTCTCTGTACAGCAGCTGAAGGACACGGGGGTGAAGAGTATACCCAATCCTTCAGATCGCAACATGGCATGGAGTGGTTGACGTGTTTTATTCTTTTCCTTGACTGTTGCTCGATGAACCACTTTAGTTGTTGTTATCCTTACAGTACTGATAGCTACTTATATGTTTTTTTTCTGTCATTTAGGTTATTTTGTTGCGCACATTATACAAATTTCTTACAAGCAAAATGATTTTTATGTGTAAAAGGACAGTTATGCCAAAAGTGGCAGGAAAACGGAGGAAAGACCGGCGTTCACTCCATTCAGATGACAGACAACAAGGAGAACCTGAAAGTGTGGTGCGACATGGACTCTGGCAGCGGTGGCTGGCTGGTACATGCATTCGTTTTATTCACTGTGTGTGACTTAGGTTGCATCCATTCATTGATAATCGAGAATAATCGGGAGTTTAAAAGATGTTATTTGCAGCGTTTGTTTTGTTACCGTTGGGTTTACTGTGTATCCCAATGTTTAATCACAACCACTTAATGTCTCGTAATTTCACAAATATTTCCTGATAATCGACGAATTGTATATGTTCACATGAATGTCACCTTTATGACAGGTTCACATAGTTTGTCATTACCAGGAGATGCTGCCTTAAAAATGATTTTGATCACTGCTGATAAAACACTTTAACTGTATATGTTATCAATCATCCTCTGAACTTAGTGTCCGATCCTATACCTGCGTTTTAGTATACATGGTAACGACTGAGTTACTTGTGTGTGATGGTCAGGTTTTCCAAAGACGCCGTGATGGTTCAGTTGACTTCTACAGGAACTGGGTGGACTATGAAAACGGCTTCGGTGACGTCAGTGGGGAGTTCTGGCTGGGTGAGGATGTTTCTCTACCATTCTCTTACGTTATATTATTTGCTATTGCACATTTATCACCTCCTCATTTAGTATTAAATGTAAAAAATAGGCTTTAAATATGTATTTTGTCTTGCTATTTTTAACATCTTATCTCCTACTTTCTCTAAGAAACATCTTGCTTTATTAGAAGTTCTTTTCCCTTCATTAGTCTTCATCTAGACATATTTTATGTTTGCTCAGGTATATGTTTTTGTATAGTTTTTAATGTTTATGTATGACTGACTGTCGGTCTGTTGTCTTTCTCACCCAGTGCCTGGAGCACGTGTCTACATGGGCAGCATGGTGTAAAATACTTTTTAGTAGTAGTAAAAGAAGTAGCAGTAGTGGAAGTAGTAGTATACATACTTTTATAAGAAGTAAACAAAGTGATGCACTAAGAGATCTAATTCCCTGTTCGTTGATTCTTGTGACAAAAGCCTAAGAATTATCTCAAAGTTAAAAATTTGCCGGATAAAGTTACTGACCTACAAGACTACTGTGGTTCACAAGATCTCTTAAGCAAGATAAAGACAAATAATTCACTGTCCGACTTATCCATTAACATAAAATAATTGCCTTGTCTTCCCTCAGGCTTGTCCAGGTTGCACAGACTGACCAAAGATAAACCTGTCCGACTGCGTGTTGACCTCAGGGAGGTGAATGGCGAGAGTCACTATGCTGAGTATTCATCATTCAGTGTGGGTGGTCCTGAGACAAACTACAGACTGACTGTGTCCGGCTACTCGGGTAATGCAGGTATGTGACAACTGAACAATAAGATAAAGAGGTAGATTAACTGGAAGGCTGTCTGGCTGAGTTATGAGGGGATCACTAGATATGTGTAGATTGGGGTGAAAGTGCAAAAGTTCTATAAGCTCAGTTGTCAAGTTGTGTGAGAAATTACAATAATTCACAACTAATATTCTTCTTAGTCTCACAGTATTTAGCGCTATTTGATCAACTAGGTGGCACAATTTCTTTTGTCGGGTAACTACTGTCTTACAACCATTATTTTAGCAATAAAGCATGTGACATCACAATACAAATAATTATTATGTATATCACTTTCTAGGGCATAATCTAAGTAAAAGGTTAGTGTGTACACTTAAGTTTCATTGAAGATTTTTACTATCGATTACTGTTTTTTTTTACAATATGCAATAAATGCCAGTCCCAGCAATGTCGAGAGTTTTCTTAAACAAACAAAACTACATACATTCTATCTATACTTGGCAAAATGATCTTTTCTAACCTGTTTGCTTTCTTAGTTATGGTTGTTTTCGGCTGAGGCCTAAAAAAAAGATGCAGCTTGCAGACGAGAGGGATCATTTAAATAACTTTTTACAGTAACTATAAAAAGGATTCATTCAAATCGTCGTCCAATGATGTTAACAGTATCGTAAGGCAACTCAGATTGGGAGTTTGTGATTATCAGCCGACCTACATGATCAAAGTCCATGTCACTCTTAGAGTAAAAAATTCCTTGTAGTAAACAAAACAAATATCAGACGGATGCAAGTTTTGCTTGATGTCAGGTTTTTTCACCAGTATCAAAATGGTGAAGTCAAACAAGTCTTGGTCGGGTTTTCCGTGATTATTCGAGGGGTTCATTAAATATGTTAATCTTTCATTTTTGCAAGAAATTTATCTTAAACTTTGTTTTTTTACAAAATGCATCAAATTCTATTTAAATATTTTTAAATGCTGTATTAACATACCTGTAGCATGCGGTGCTTGGTAATAAGAGTAGTGTACCTCAGTGTCGTAGCTATGATGTGTACACTTAATTTTTGCTGTCTTAATAGGGCAATGGTGTATTGCTAGTATTTTCTGTATGGTTGTCTTAAGATGGACTCTAGAAGTGTTTGTTGCTTTATTGTTATATGTAGTGTGTGGCTCCGTCAATATGAGTAACACAGACATTAGGAATAGGAAATACTAGGCACTTTTTTACACAGATAATATGTGTTCACAATGCAACCCTATTAAAGCCTGTGTGTATCTGTGTGCGCACGCGCGTGTGTGTGTCCGTGTGTTTACAGGTGACAGCATGGAGAATCACAACTCCATGAGTTTTTCAACCTATGATCGAGACAACGACAAAGACTCTTACAACTGTGCCACTCGGCATCAAGGCGCCTGGTGGTTTAACTTCTGTGGTAACTCTAACCTCAACGGTCTGTACAAGGCTGACGGGGCCGTGGATCTTAATGGCATCATGTGGTATCTCGCCCATAACGACGGCAGGAGCTTCACGTTCAGCGAGATGAAACTTAAACCAGCCTAACATCGCCTTGTCTCCTGTACTCTCACTGCTTACACCCTAATCTGTTATAAACCGACGTTTCATTGTAGTTTGGTTGGTGACTTTGATGGTGATGTTAATTGTAGTCTAACATTGAAATAAAATTACGCAACTGCTTCTCTTAGACTTGACTTTTCATGAATAAACAAGTCTCTTAATCAAATAAAACATCACGTACTTTCAAAGATAACAAAATTAGTTGACTTTTTCAGCCGTTAAAAGAAAGTAATCCATAGAGAAACTACAGTTTCATAACTATATTTATTTTGTTACGTAATTTTGCTTTGTGTCTTTGCGCTCACTTCCATTCAATGATTATTTCTTTTAACTCGCCACACACTTTTCGGGTTTATACACAGTTTCAAGGGAAAGCTAGAAACATCTTTAGTAGCTTACTTACGCACAAAAGGTTAAATCGGGCTGAGAAAAAGACAGACATCAGCAGGGGTTACCTGTATTGTAGTTGTTCAAACAAACTTGTCATCACTCCAGTTAAAAGCTCTGGGTTCAGGTCTCGTCTCGAATCACTCTCTGACTTTACAACAAGGAGTGAGGGGATAATAAAACTTGGGAGGTAACACACAATAACAATAGTGAATAAAGGGACAAAAATAAAGGAAATGTTAAAAATAAAACAATAGTAGGTGCAGGGACAATAATGTCGTAAGATATTCTATAGCCTAATTTGCACAGTTGTTTTAAAAAGTAAAAAGCAAAAACTTGGTCATTATGTTAGTTACTTTCTTTAGAACTAGACCGTATTGACAATAATTAAAATACAGTTTAAGCAAGAAGAGGAAACCATTGTGTACGCAGTTATGTCGCTGAGCAGCTGAACTACAATACATCATTTTTAGGGACAAAGAAACATTAATTTACCTGGTGATGTCATCCTATATAATTATATGTATATTTTACTTTTTCAATTAAAGCATAACTACGTAAAGTATATGTCTAATAGGTAAAGAGGCAAAACTCTTACATGCTTAACTATTATTGCACAGTAGTTTTCTCCCTTGATCTAGAGCCCTTCTGCCCATTAATCTCTGCACGGGAGTAGAGATTAAAAAAAAATAGTTATTACAAGCGACAGAAGCCAGCTATTCCTATAGACTGTAAAACTCTTCTTAAACCTACATTTTTCTCCAATATATCGATATTAAAGGAGACTAGAACATATGAAAGAAAAAAACAACAACAACAAAACATTACTTGAATGCGAGAAGTGTCGCCGTCTACAGCATTGCTAAATTTACCACCAGCTCCATTTCACTTCCCAGTCGAGAGGCCAACACCTGGCTACAGTGTGTTCTACGATGTTGTTTGTGATTTGTTTTACAAACGTCTGAGTTGCAGTATTTTGTTTGTTAATCAACAATAACATATAATAATCTCGATTTTTGTCAACTACAACAGTTTATTTTTTTCAAACGTATTATCCTCGTACCTGTTGACAGCAACCAGCACAGTGGTTTCACAACAAGGATGTAAATACCAGCAAAGTGGTTTGATAACAAGGATGTGTTTACAGTGTACGACCGCGTTTCAAGACAGACGTTTGAACTGGAGACCTCAATTTCTTATGTGTGCACCTGGTTTGAGTTTCTAATAAAACCATGATAAAGAAAGCGGTGTATCAGTGAACCTCAAAGATTTAAAATTTCAGAAATAAAACGATGGATCAGAAGCTGTTTGTGTTGTGCAGTGTTTTTTTCATCGCTGGAGTAGTACATTCAGGTAAGTCAGCTTGTATAAAAATAAAGGTATAAAACGTGTTTGTAAGAAATAATTCCATTATATTAATAAACACGACTTGACTAACAATTTCAGACAGAGTACTTGAAACCAAATTACTATTTGAAAATAAATTTGTCTTCGTGTTTAAGTGTAATGTTTTACATAATCATTACCACAGCTTTGATTTTGTTAACTTTATTAAAAAAACCTAAACCTTGCCTGGAGATTTTAGCTACTATTTATAGTAAAGGCATCATTATTGCAGAATATATCATACAGAAAGCTCTCTTTATAAGGTCTGATTAAAGAGTGAATTTTCTTGTTTTAACATAGTACACAGGTAGGTCAGCCAACATATACTTGCTTACAGGTCTGGTAAGAATAAGATTTTGTTTATTGGTTAAGTCACTCTGCAATCAGAAAATTACCTGGTGGCGTAAAAGACAGAACAAAAAGAAGACATAAAAAGCCTATATTATGGTTTTCAGTTTGCCTACAAGCCACTTAAAGGGGTGTTGCGGTGTTTCCTTCTAACTTCGACGCCTATGTTCAAATCCTGTTCATGAATATATCCAGCCACACCTTCTTGTAAAGAGCCTACCAGACTAGTGTAATTTTATCATTTCGGAGAGTTTAACCACAGAGGGTGTGATTCTGAGTTCCACCAAGTACTGTAGCGTCCGGCTCGTCTGAAACGATACATTTCTCAATTAATACAGGTAGTCCTCGACTTACGACGGGGATCCGTTCTTAACGCGGCGTCGTAAACCGAATTTCCACGTAAGTCGGATCATACGTTCATACAGTACTGCACCATAATAACAGCACAGTACTACAAACACTTAGCCTATCCAAACACCTATCCTAACACAGTACCCTACATAATTATCAAGAAACATAAGTACAGTAAAATATTGTGCAGTACACTACGCTTTGTTATCAGTGTCGCTTTCATAGGAGCAGATCCTGTCACGTGTTCAAAGATTCGATCTTTATCCTTGATAATCGTAGCGACAGTCGAGCGACTAAGTCCTAATGACCTGCAAATTTCTGTTGCTGTTTTCCCCTTCTCAGATTGCTTTATGACTTCTGCCGCACGTGGAATGAGGATCACGTACAGTTCGACTTACGACGCTAAACCTCGCATGTCGGAATGAGCGTCGTTTACAGCGTCGTAACCACAAAACGACGTAACTCGAGACCGTCGTAACCCGAGGACTACCTGTATAATGATTCTTTCAGACGAGCAGATACTCAACACGGGTTACCCTCGGGTGTGTGTGTGCTTTTCCCTATCCTGTGGTCTGTATATTCAAATGAGATTACTAATAATAACGCTATTCTGAAACTTGTAAAGTATGTAGATGACATGGTCCTCGTGGCCTGTCTCAAAGACGAACAGTCCCTCTTATAGTATCTACCTGCGTGGAGAAACTGAAGGACTGGTTTGACCGCATTTTTCTTGAGCTGAATGTTGAGATGGCCTTTGGGAGAGCACATGATGGAAGAGATGGCAGAACCACTCTTTCTCTTCTCACTAATTCAAATCAAAGGACAGCAGACACAGAGAGGTTTTCTAGTTTTAGGTAACGTGGTACAGGGATAGAAGGAAGGCTCTTCTTTAGTAATCACGTGAACGAAGTGTACAGACAGGACAAGCAAAGACTGTACCTTTTAAGAAAACTCCGCAGCTTTGACATCAGTCCCGGGGTATTGAAGACTGCTTACAGGTTTCTTTTTGAGAGCTTCCTGACATTTAACATCCCCACCTGGTACTGTCAGAGACTGTCGTCAAAGAGAAGGCTGGTCAGAGTCAAATACACCAAGAAAATACAATTTTTATACTTGTCATCTGATTCTTTCTGATTTATGTTTTCATTCAGTCAGAAAGATGACATATAACATTGTTTCACACTTAAAACACCCTCTCCATCCCAGATTTAAGCTGTAGCTCTCGGGCAGGCGCTACAAAGTGCTACGTGCGCGAAAACCTGTCTACACGATGTCCTTCGTGGCCAAGGCCATCACAATCCTTAATAAAAGGCACACAGACTCGTCTGTCTACTATACTACCTGACATCATTCTTAGAAGGTTCATGTGTATGTGTGAGAAGGTGTAGGTGTGCATGTGTGTTGAATGTCTTGTTTCGATATTACGTCGGACATTATGTTGAATATATGCACATATATTTGTACGCGTTTGGTTATCGTGAGCGTAATTGAAAATAATTTTGTGCTGTACTTCCTTGAGCACACAAACAGTTTTGATTTGGTTTGACTCATATTTACAGACATACACGCTAACACTCTTCCTAGCTTGCTTTCTCTTCCACTCTACCTTTCCATCACAGACAGAAAACTGCCACTAACCTTGTACAAATTATTTCATTTGCAGTTCATACGTTGATGGGGGTCAAAAACTAGAGCATATATTTTTTATTACAAATGTATTGGATTAAGGACTACTTTAATTATTTAACGCCATTCTTTGGGTTGCAGACCCAGTCATCAATGAGTGCTCTGATGGAGGAAAATATGTATACGAGGACAGTACTGCCACCTTCACTTGTAGCAATTACGGAACAGATGTGTCGTGGTATTTTGATGATGACACAGATGAAAATAAAATCGGTAGCTGTAACCGGCGGAGTTGCAAATATGGTGATCGTTATAACTTAACTGCAATAAGAATTCAAAGAAGGAATTACACAAGTCAACTTGAAATCAAGTATGTCACAAGAGAGCAAGCTCGTTTCCTCATTTGCTACGTCAGTTCTACAAAACGAAACTACTGTAAGCTTCATGTTATAGGTAGGTGGAACAGACCTAACTTTTTCTTTTGTATGCGGTATATGTTTTTGGTTTTTAACTTCTCTATGATAACGAAAACCATTTGCTTTGTTTTTTTGTGTTGGCGCCTGTCTACAAAAAATAAAACAAACCTGTTACATTATAAACATATAACAACCATAGTAATTATTTAAGAAACTGTTAAAATGATTGGTTTATTAGGAAACTCATGTTTTACTAAACGCTTACACACAAGCAAAAATAGCAAGAAGCAGGGTAAATCGCTCTCACTCATTAATGACAAACAGGTATAAACATTACCCACAAAAGAAACCGTTAGTTGTGTTTACTCATTATAAGTGATAAAGGTGGTATAGCTAAGATGTTTGGCCAGCAACAAAGCTGATTCTCAAGTCATTAATATAAGATGGTATTTCTTAAAATTATATATATATATGTATGTCAATGACACTTTTACTTCCGGTCCATAAAGTAACTACCTTTAAGAACTTAGTAGCTTGTTAGTAGGATTTTTAGGGGTAACAACTATGTCAACAATGACCTCATTTTGAAACAGCGCCTGCACGTGTCCCTTCTGAAAACTGCAGTGTGAGCATCTCTGACTGGCAGGTGAACGGGACATGCTCAATGTTTAGAGTGTATGCGTCAGACAACAACTACTGGTGTGCTTGGTACGAGAACAACAACAAGGTACTAGAATACTATCGAACTGTGTTAGTTCTATAGACACGTATGATGTGATCTGAATGCAAAATAATTGTAAATCAATGCTGTTTTGATATTTGACACACCTCACCACTACTGTTATCTCTAGGGCGTCTAGGCTCAAACTCTCTCTCTCTCTCTGGGATTTTTGATCACTGTTGTCCCACGCATTGTGGTTTGCTATGCGTAGATTATTCATGTCAGTAATCACATTAATTTTCTGTTTAAAAATGGCTGGGGGGTAAAACATCATAAAGCAGAGCAGACCTTTAGCCATAAAGTGTTTCTTTAAACTGTTCCCTAATTAGTTGCCACCTACTAACCACGTTTATCTTATTTAGAGTGAAATGCCTGCGAAATAATACTAACAATATAAATGACAAATATTCCTCAGCACGAAGATGAGAGATGTCGATATAACATTTGAATTATGTTTAATTAAGCTTTGGCTTTATTTCATTTCATTTCTTTGCAGACCTTCAGGGATCTGGGATTTAATAGTACACTCAAGAACTATACTGACAACTCAAAAAGGTATACAAGTGGCGAATGTTCATTTACAAAAGAAATACCTGTTGTGGAGGGCAGTTACACATACAGTATGAGCGTATTTCCAGGTTATGGTGTTTACTACAACGACACAATCACTATAGGTAAGAGAAACTTGTAAAAACTGTTACCTTTATTTCACTGGGTTTGTTTATATTTGTAGAATATGTAGCTTGTTTACAATAAACGATATTCAGGCAATTTTTTTAAAATCGAAAAAAAGATTAATTTAAAGAGAAGAAGTGCTATATAAATACATGGCAGGCTACCAGAATTTCAGTACATAAATTATTTACAAAAGATGCTCATTGCTAAAGTTCACTAATTACTTGAAACGTTTAGGCTTTTACTAAATGCATTCGAAAATGTTAAATTATTTACTAGCTGTTATTTATACTATTTCTCGCATACTATACATTAATGAAAAATAACTTTAAAAGACTAAAATAAACTGATATCTGACAAAAAATCCTTCAAGTTACGGACTAGTAAATTCATGTTTTCTTAACATTGTTTTTCTGCGTGTTCAAAAACATGAAGCTTATCCTAAAGGACCCACTCACGACTGCCCACAGCATGTTTTTGAGGGATCGGATTTCTCTTGCACTTGCAAATCGACTGCAACTGGCAGTCCACCTGCAAAAGCTGGATGGGATGGACTGGATAGCAAAGTTCTACAAGTAAACAATGCAAGTCGACATTTAAATGGAGAACTGCGCACATGTCGACTGGTGTGGGGGCCACAGGGCTACATCAACAAAAATACTTCCTTCATCATTGGTGTTGCGTGTAAGTACCATTTTTTTCTGTTTTTTTTCCACATTAGACTCTATGTGTGTGAAAGATAAAAAGAAATGTAGGTTAGGTTAGTGACAATATATATATATTCTGCGATTGTCTGCAGACGGACCTTCTGCGGTTCTTCTAAACAGCACCCAAGAAGAAGCAGAAAATGGATCTGACATAATAAGTTTTACCTGCACAGCAGTCGATGTTTATCCTTCTGCTGTGTTCACGTGGAGCATGACATGTCTTAGGCAGACAAACAACACCAACATCAGCAACTGCATTGTGAAGTTAACCGAACATCAAGAGCTGTCAGTAACGTGCAGAGCAAGCAATGCATACTACAAACATGTGTTTCTTTCACAAACCCTCGTGCTACCTATTTCAGGTAAGTACATTCAAATCTTTATTTACAAATTTTCCCCGTAGAGAGACAAGCTTGTGCTCAGACCATAAAGTACACGACATTAGTAAGATAGATTAACAAGTAGATGGTGAGGGTTGGTGTTGACTATGATATGACGGACAATTTTAGGACCAGCAACGTCAACAGAAAATAAAATACTTTCATTACTTACAATAAATACTGAATGATAGATTTTCTTTCAGTATCTTGATTGTGTGTTTAAGCTGAGTTGTTTGTTTACTTTATTTCTTTTATTTCTAGCAGACGAGGCTTCAGACACCGCTATGTCCAACGGAAGTGTCAATGGTGGACTCATAGGTGGAGTCACTGCAGCTGCCGTGATTATGTTGGTCATCATAGCAGTTGTTGTTGTATACATCATTAAACGCCGAAAAGGTTAGACCTCTTGTGGTCTGTAGTCTATGTGCAGCGTGAAAGAAACTTCGCCTTTTTCTTTTTGTATTGTGTCGGTCTCTGAGCTTTAAATCATACACACAGCACCGATATGTTTTTGTATTAAAACTCTTCTCTCAGGAGTCTAAAATAGAAGTGCTATATAACTTAAATCACACAATGTGTTGCACTTATTGTTTCGTAATATTATCTTAATTTCACATAAGTACTTTTGGCATTACTCAAAAGAGAGAACAGCTTAACCATTGAAGTTCTAACTGGTTTAAGTTTAACACCTGCGCTTAGCAAGACTCACCAACAGGAGAACCCACAGGCCAGGCGAGTGTTTCTTACGTATATTCTACTCCAATGTATAAAAGATTCTTTAACAAACTCACTAGAGTTGGATATTATTCGACATATTTAATCTGCTTTCTTTTCCGGCATCATTTGATAAGATAAAATAGAAAGTAGATTCTTTTCGCTCTCGCGTTGCTTCACTAAATTACATTTTTAAAATTCTTCTTTTAAGATGTAACACTTTTTTGTGTTTTAACAATATTTTTTAAGTTGTATTTTAAAGTTTCTTTTCAACATTATCAACGTATTTTTGAAATCAGTCCTTGTAAGAAACTGATAACGTATTTTGTACTGAAATCTCGCTCTGTTAAAATGTTGTTGTAAAAGGCTAAACAAATTTATTTACAAGGAAAACTACTGCAACCAAAATGTTTATCGATGCAGAAATCGCAAAACAAGAAGGATGTACATCAGGATCTTCATCTGAATTTGGGAACTATTTGAAACATAACAACCCGCTGTCGAAGCTCTACGCAGTCGTAAAGAAGCCGAAGACCCAGACTCCCATTGAACGCCACTCAGCTCCATCAGGTGACCTGTACACCATCCCTAGTTCAGGGACAACCCAGCAGGGCGAGAATGGGTATAATTCAGTGTACGAGACTGCTGACAGTACAGCATTTTATGAAGAGAGTATTTGCGACCATCAAGCGGAAGAAGTCGCAAAAGAAACTAGTGAATGCACGGCAACGGCCCAGTCAACAGTAAATCCAGCAGTTGCTGTAAAGAAATTCCAAGAATTATCAGGTTAAACATTGCATCTCTTGTTAATAACTGTGGGCAAAGCTGAGAAATAAATATGTCTAGGAAGCATAAGAGAATGAGTTTTTCGTATACATGATGGTAGCATAAGCTTGACAATCCTAATTATGGACATTAAACAGAAAAAAATAGGAATCCACGAGAGTAGTTTAATGCATGTAGCACATGCAGAGTGAGATTTATTATTAATACTGTGGTGTGGGTTATAAACAGTGAAATTCTGACATCATTCGGTGTGGTTTTCTGTATATGTTAAAAATTAATAAAACATGTCTAGGTGTGTCCATGATTCAAAACTACGTCAAAGAAAGCGGATTGGAAGGAAATTTCGATTTAAGCAAGACTGTCTATTAATGAAAGGGACAATGGAAGCATGGTAAACAAGTTGCAGTAAAGGCATGCAGATAGGTGCTCACGTGTTACATTATGCTATTCATAGTAATGTATACTAACGATTTTGTAATCTTATAATTTCCAGGTGGATACATGAATGTCACTGAAGTTTTAACAGACTCTGGTTTGGGCGTGTACCATGTAGTTCCCTGGGCTTCAAATTCTGGAACCATGAATCCTGTAAGGATTGTTTGTCACTGACAAGTATCTTGCAATGATTACAAAAATTAAATGCTTCCTTTTTTAATCAAAGTTGGTTGTTTTGGAGTATTTTTTGCAATTATGCCTTTATTTATAAGACATTTCTCTCAAGTTTTCTAAAAGTATCAGACCCAGCTGATTGCTTTTTTTAAAAAAACACGGCTTATAGTATTGAATTAAAAACAATACAACAACTTGCAAAGTAATTTTACGTGTTCGTAACAGGAAAGTTCTACGCTAGCCGCCTCTGAAGACGAATACAATGCTCTGCATTTCGAGAAAGATCGAACTGGACAAGAAGACCTTGATGTTGACTACAATCACCTTCAGACCACAGAAGACAATTACTTCACTTTAGAGCCGACCTACTGAACATACATACGTTTAACGGTTAAGTCCTAAGGTTAGAAGTTTCTGGCAGATAAAGTCCACAATAGGTTGAACAGTGTTACTAATCTGTGAAAATATAAAGAGAAAGCAAAGAAATGAAGGTTTCTTATCGCTTCTTCGCGTTTCTGGGAAGAGTCTCTTTCAGATATGTGGACCTGTTGTAAAGCAAAATAGGAAGTGTAATAATATTGTTGCATGTATTGTTGCATGTTATTGTTGCATGTATAAAAGATGTGTGATGTATAGCTTTATTAAAAGATATTGATGTATAGATTTATTAAAAATGGATAAGCAAATGTACAGACAAGTTAATGAGACAAACGATGGATGGAAAGATTGATTTAAAAAGTATCCATACCGGTATCACTGAACATAGGCTATGCTATGTGTATGAGAACGAACATGAACGTGTGAAGAAAGATTAATGGGCAAAAAACACAAAAGAAATAGAAAGAGTTAACAGTATTTTCACTTTCAGGTACATATGTATCAGTTGAATTTTATTCAAATGTATGTCTTTTTGTGCCTATGCAGTCTACGTAGTGAAAAATGTTTTCATGGGTTTTTTTTTACCATTTGTTCTATATTTGTGAATTTGTTTGTAGGCTAAGGCAATTCACTATCCTGAGGTATCTTAATTGTAAAAATCATAATTAAAAGTCTTCGCGGCATGTTTGTAAAACATTACATTACGTATTGATAACACTCAAATAAATAGTCTCTTATTTCTAATATCATTTGTTGTTGTTTTTAAAACATGAGGGGTATTCTTCAAATATCAGCACCTTCTTACAAATATGATTCAAGATGATCTAAATTGTTGGGTAAAACGCACTTAAACATATTTGGCAAAATTAAAATTCCTTAATATTTAAGATTCTGGGACCGTTGCAAATTAAGGTTAAAGAGAACACGGGGTTACTGCTCGCGTAATATTAAAATAATTATGGGAAAAAAATTTCAATTGTTTTTGTTCTCTATGTCTTTCTTCGTTTATTTCTTTCTTATACAATATATGCACTAAACATCTATCACATAAAAAATTGCAAAAAAACCCAACATAAAACACATCCTAGGAAACTTGACAGAATCTTTCATAAACCTTTCATTCTGCAAAATGTCTTTCCTCTAAATTATTAAAGTTATACCATAGAAAAGAAAGTAATACGACAGAAAAAATAGAATTACTTTATTGAAGAACAAGCGGGTGGTGTACGTAGAAAAAAAGTAAAAATTGCAGTTGAATATACAAGTAAGTATACGTTCTTTGGATAAGTGAAAAATATTAGTTTTCAAGTGGATATCCATACCCTATTATACATATTCACTCTTAATGTGAGTAAATCTCAGCTTAAGCACATGATCAACACAATTAGGACACTTTGCAACATCAAATAATTAAAATACTTTCCAGATTTTTTTCAAGGTAAACACATCTACATAAAGCACACTTGACTTATTCAAGGTTAAAATATATTACAATCTCAAGAATCTCATTGTTGTAAAATTTCCAATATAATAATTATTAGAGGTTAAGGCAAAGAGATGCACCATAAAGTTGTCCATACGCGGAACTTGGAATAAAATTGCAGCATAAAAAGCTCACACTTATATATATGTGTGTATTCATCTCAGATCCCGTGTACGACACTGCTAGAAGACCTGCCAACAACGAACATAATTACGTGGATCTCGCCCAGAACAGATGTAAAGAAGGTCAGCCAACAGGTATTTAAACTGCCACGAGCAATTCTTATAAAATTTTATTCTTGTAGTCAATAGTCGTAGATGTTTTTTTTAAAGGAATATTCTCATAGGTATATGCTGAGTTTGATATGTGCATACACAAATCTTATTTTGATACTTAGATGCTTCCTATGACATGGTCACAAGGCAGGAGGGTGATGAACATGGCTACGTGGGCTTGACTCACACAGGTCACAATGCGTCTGAATCTGCAGGTATGGAACAGGAAATTAATATCAACTGTATTTAGGAAACAGATAAAAAGACAACAACTGTAAATTTCAAATATGAACTGTTGTATAAAGCATAGTAAGTAAAAGATATATATAAAATACAGTTTGAAAAAAACATTTTTCGTTTACTTATACACACATGCTATCTCACAAATAGCCTGGTTAAACGTTTAATGAAATATTTATTATGATATAGTATTGAAAATAATAACCAAGTGTATATACCAAACTTTTAATACTCGATAAATTAAAATTTATAAAATATCTAACATCATATAAACATCCTATCGCAATAAATTATATCTAGGCATTTTCTATAATTGTATATTACTATATTTATATTTATGTTAATTTTTGTTTTATTTTTGCTGTTATTTTCAGATGCAATATTTATTGTAGGAAAAAGGCCTACAACTCCCTAAGGTGTTTTACCTAAGTAGCATGTGCTCTGATTAATGGAACTGTTTCCGAGTTTTGTATGTTGTATTAATGTTAGTGATACTGAGTCAATGTTATATTAATAAATATGATTTGTTAAGTATTGAATATTTGCCGTGCAATTTTTATAAAGGGCATTAATAATAAACCTTATAAGGCTTTTATAGTAACTGTTGTAAAAAGTTGTCCTACTTTATAGCTTGAAAACGTAGAAGCTTTTAAGTAAAAAAATATAAAACTCAAACATTTCATGACCATTATGCATGTATGTGAATAAATGTGTTTATACCTCTTTGTGTTTCTGTGTTTTCCCATTTGTGGAAGAAAGAAAACTCTTACTTTGCTTAGACACTTTATTGAAAAAAGTTAACTCCCCTTTAAAACAATTCCTAATAACAATTTTATAAGAGCTTCATATTTTTAGTTTAGTCGTTAACAGAAATACTCTCAAGCAAAAAGCGTTAGGATAAGTTTTTATATTCTTCCGCGTGAATCACTTGCTTTACTGGGATGACAAGTAAACAATCACAACTGTTGGAAGGTTGGACATTTGAAAGAGAAAAAACAAGCAAGGATTATGCTCATATTTGTGTTCGATGCTTACTTCTTGTAACACAATGACATGATAAAATCCTGCACTATTTCCACTAGCGTAGGAGTTTCTTGCACCGTGTGTGTCTACCTCTACACACATGCCGACCTCACGGCGGACGGGTGTGAGCACAAGGAAGGAAATACCCGGTGTTTATCGCGTAATTTCGTTGCGACCGGATGTGGAATTTTATCGCTATTAACAAGAAATGTAAAATAAAACATGTCATGTCCATTATGCATGTATGAGATTTGATGAGTCGATGCCTTTTTCTGTTTATATGCTTTCCCAATTCGTGGAAGAAATAAAACTATTACTGCTTAGACACCTTATTGACAAAAGGTAACCCCCTGAATAAGAACATCTATTTCTAATAACAATATTTATAAGATCTGCATGTTTTAGTGTAGTCGTAAAGAGTGACACTTCCAAGTCAAACAGCGTAGGACATGTTTTAATTTTTTTGGCTTTAATTGCTTTGTTTACCGGGAAGACAAGTAAACATTCACAACATTTGGCAGGTTGGACATTTGACAGAAAAAAAACGTCAGGGAAGAAACCTATGTGTTCATGTTTGTGTTCAATGCCTACTTCTCATAACACCATGACATGATAAAGTCACGCACTATCTTGAATAGCGCAGGGCTTTTTGCACCTCGTGTACCTGCCAATTGTCACGTGATGACCTGAAGGCAACGGGATCATAGAATAAGGAAGTGAGCACCTGTGAGCTAACCATTTATGTGATGGAGGCGAAGTTTTTGATATTTTACAGTCTTATTCTTCTGGAGCGAAAAGTATATTCAGGTAAGTACAACTTTATGCAAAGTAATCACGGTCTTATATCATTGGTTTTGTAATTATAAAAGTATAAAAAGTCGACACAAATATTTTAGCACCTTTTTGTTTGAAAAATATTAAACTTCATTCGATTTTTATTGCTTGCCTTTGTTTAGCAGTCAACATTGAAGAATGTCCAACTGACATGATAAATGTAACGGAGGACGATGAGCTCAGCCTTACCTGTGGTCCATCTTACAGTGAGATAGAGTGGTATTATTCTACCAACAACACGTTGGGGGACTACATCGGCTACTGCAGTGGAACACGTTGCAATCCCATACAGTCAAATAAGTTCAGAATACACGCCGAGTGGTCTTCGTGGCCTTCACGGTTGTACAAAAGCATTTTAGACATCACTAATGTCACGAGGGAGGAAGCTGGTTTTTTCCATTGTAAAGATTCTTACTCGATGTATACGTGTAGACTTCGGGTAACAGGTGGGTAGAATGCTTTTTTTTATTATTCTTAGCATTTCAGGGAATTCGAGACTGTAACTTGCTTACATGTTTGTCTTGACTGCCATTTATGTGCATTTTAGTAACATGTAACACCGTGTAGCAGGCAAGGCGGAAAGAGTATGGCTGTGCCTCCTGTACTTAATGTTCCTGCTTTCACCTGGGTATCCCACTTTCTTATCTCTCTTTTCTCTCTAATAATGTTTTCATTTAAAGGCCGATATCGTCCCTCCTGAGTGAAGTGAGTGGTATCGTCCGTGCGAGGGAAGGTAGGAGTACACGCGGTGCGGACTGCTAGCGGCCAGTCGTCTTCAATTACTACCCGGACAAAAGGCGGGGTGGACATCACAGGCACCGTCGAGTAGCATGGCAATAAAACGTCTCCCTCACCCGACCATTGTACTTGGTGTAGGGTCTGAGCGCTGAAACGAAACGACTTCTATCTGAACACACTGTCAGGGTTAGGGCTCCACAAACAAACAAAACTAGAATATATAAAGGAGAGAAGAATGAACAGCTCAACTGTAGTATTGCTATTTTATTTTCCAGTTGCTATGTATACTTTGTTTCTTACACTCTGAATCTGGAAAATGACAGTCGTGTCCATCTCATAAATTCCATGTCCTTTCTACTACACCATTTTCTTACCACCCTCTGCGCTTACGTGTATACACCGCTGTTAGTTTGGCTCTGGTGTGGTTTGTTTCCTTTTGGAAAACCCAACGAGTAAGAGAGGGGGAAAAGAGCAACAATAATAACAACAAAATATAGTTTGCAACTGAAATTCATTTAATTTATTTGCACAGTTTCAAACACTTTTTCCCTTCATCTCATGATTTACCTAACATTACACCAAATTCAACATTTCTTATTGACAGGTGAGGTATTTAGAAGATTTAGAACCTTGTGGGTCGATACTACCAGAGTAACATCATCAGTGTGATGTGAACAGATAGACGAAAGCATCAAAAATAAAGTTTTTAAATTCAGTTGTCTTTGTGTTTGTGTCATTTCCGCTGTTCATCTCTTTATCCCTTATTTTCTTTTTATTTGATGGAGAATACATTCAATTGTCGGTCCTAACCCTGACAGTATGTTCAGATGCAAACAGTTTCACTCCAGCTTTCTAACCGCCAACCCAAATACTCGGCTGAGAAAGACTCTTTATTGCTCGGGTTATTTATTGCCTGTGATCTCCGCCCTGCCTCGGGGCCAGGGTAGCGATTAGGGAAAACTGACCGCTGGTACACCACCCCGTGTACTCCTACCTTCCCTCGAAACCATTTGAAAACACGCCCACTTCGACATCGGCCTTTTTTAAAAAAGGTGTTTTTATCCTCGGCCGCACGATTTGAATTTCTGCCTGTACTGTTTTAAAATCATGTCTTTCAGCAAGTTGACAGTTCTGACTTCATCAATTCCTCCACTCATTTGTGTCACTATTAAACAGTGAGATTGTCTTTGTGACTTTCCAGGATGAACTGGAGGAAATAAGATTAGTTTGTGGCACGTACTGGCGGTGTGTCGCAGCTGTCACGTGTCCCATCTATGAATGCCCTAAATTTGCGATTTACAAAATATTGAAAGCAGTATTTCGATGGATTTCTAATGTTTACTTTTCTACATCTTTTCAACTCATAATGGATTTTTAAAGGCATGCAATTCAGCGAGCAGCTAAAAATAAATACATAAATAGAAATTCTATTAGATTAATTGTATGACTGAAACTGCGGTATGTGAAAATGCATTTGCAGCCTTTATTACTGGTTTTCGATAACTTTTGCAAGCTGGGAGCAGCTTTGACATAATGTTTTAAGGTATATAATAAATATGATGAAAGGTGTGTGACTAGTTACCAGTTTCCTTTCTTTGGAAATTCCTTGCGTTTGCTTACCAGAGTTGGTAGTGTTTGTTGATTCTACTTTAACCTGCCTTAGCAGCCTGTCAACACCAGGTGACCTTCCAAGCTAACGATTGAGAGCCTCTATTTCGACATTAGCATACAATTGATTTAACAGTGAGACAAATGTACCAAAGTCTGAGTAAATTTGATATGATTTAAGTTTTACACATGTTTTTCAATTAGAAAAAGCAGCTCTTATACACATAATGTTTTACCAGTACCTGCTAATCTGGTTTCCGAAAACTGCAATGTGGAGATATCAAACTGGAAAGTGCAAGGAACATGCCAAGTTGCAAGGATGTACTCGTCAGATTCCATCTACAAATGCACGTGGAGCGTAAATAATGCCGAGGTAACAATAAGAAGAAACAATGACAAGATATAATATGATTTGTAATAAATAATGATAAACTGCTTTGTTCAATAGTACATCTATGCAGCATTAAACCTTTTTCACAATGTAAAACAATGTACAGTCATCACCATTTTAATATTCTAAGGGACTAAATGAACAATAGATATGTATATATAAGAAAGTAAGGCAGCATGAGTTCAGAGCAAACTATGTACTTGACAGAAAGCAAAATTACTTTTAAAGCTCTTTAACCAAACACACTTTCAGACACTTCAAATTAACATCTTTCTGTATGTTAGCTTTATGTGATAAAGTGATTAAAATTTATCCCAGTTTCGTCAAGTACATTAGAAATGCGATACGTCTTTTAAATTTCACTACTTTAAATATCAATTTCCTACCTTGCTAATATCTGAGCATAAATACCTATTGTTGTATATTTAATCATCAATTAAAAAATAGGCCATTCACTATTTTTGTGATTTTTTCCTTAAATTTCTTTAAGACTTCAAACCTGAAATAACGACTTACTATGTTCTAGTCACTTTACAGGAAGGAAAAATATCACTTTCACTCCTGTAATTAACAGATACGAAGAATAACAATCGGTAAAAGCTATGTAATAGATATTTATATTTATCAACGAAATCAACTGTCGTGCTGTTTTAGAATTTTTCTCTTTGTTATATATGGAAAGTGTTTGTTATAATGCTAGTTTTTTCTGTGATTTTTAGAATGTTTGTGATCAATTGTGTATTATTTGATTGTAGCTACCATCTGGCTTTGAAGAACCCCTTACTAATTGGACTGACAGGTATACAAGCTATTTGAATAGAACCTACATGAGGGGAAATTGCTCTTTTAAGCAGGAAATGCCTTCTGTAAGGTACAGCTACACCTATAAAATCAGTGTTGATCCTGGTCTTCAAAACTTCTTTGTAAAGACGATTAACATAGGTAACCTTGAACTAATTATTATTAAATATTACAATTTGCAATGTTGCTTGTACCTTTCTAACGATTTAAATTAACCACATGTAATTTTATATTTTATGTTAATTTACATGTTAAGATAGGTAGTGTTATCGGAAATATAACTATTACATTTTAATTAAAGCGTAAACAGAAAATAAACAGAATACAGGCACTAACTAGATAATAGTTAAATATATGTTATACATATGACTATTATAAAGCCCTTGCACGTGTTAAAGACGAAAGAGTTTTTAATGTAGATGACATATTCCTCCACCGAAAGCTACAATATTTTATAATAATGTCCATTGTTCAGAGCCTCCTAAGAAGCCTGAGATCAACTGTTCAGAAACCGTTCTTGAGGGATCGACTGTCGTCTGTATGTGCACCTCCCAATACAAAGGAAATCCACCTGCGAAATTTGCTTGGGATGGAATAGATACTGATAGACTACTTCTTCGCAATGTCAGCCGACAACAAAACTGCACTAAATATACATGTCGACAGACTTGGGGTCCTTACGGATTTATCAACACTACAGTTAACTACACCTTAACAGTAGCATGTAAGTATTTTTATACTGTTCACAAGGCTAGATTTTTCACAGTTGGACAATTGATTCATGATGCATACCTGTGATTGCTAAAATAACCAAATTTATTAGGCTGTAAGAATATATAAACATAAAAATACTTTTCAGTCAATATGCACATGGGGTAGAATGAACACAAGCTCGAAACCCTTCACACGCATGCACACACACAAACACACATGCGCACACAGACACACTGAATGAATATGTCAACGTTTCTATTGGGATATTAGAAAATGGAACAAAGACGGAAAAGGGAACAAATACGGGAACACATCTTTCGCCGTACATACTGTTCCCGTCAGCCATGTTTCACTGGAACATCTACTGTGACCAAACGACTGACACCATGACTACCAGCACGTGCACCAGCTGCCCGCACATGATACAGATGGCGACATTGTATGCAGTACACAGCCTTTAACACAGTTTTTAATAATTCGTCTGTTGGGACAAACGTTTTCATGAACATTACACATACATAAACTAAAATATCTTCATGAGGTACACTCAGTAAAGCATGCAATGCCAATGAGAAGCAATTGCTATGACAATAATTTTTTCAATGTTATACTAGGTTTCATAAACATTTTATATGAATTCGGTTTTTACATATTTTTTCAATTTTTTAATTATTGTTAAATAGCAATCTGTAGTTAATAATTATTGCTTGCATGTGAACCTAGGTATATACATTGTGACAGGTACAGAAGAGAGCATCAGGCAGGTAGATGAACAGAAGACAAAAGCAAAGGACTCGTCATCGTCGGGCAGCATTAACGGAGGACTAATTGGTGGCATTGTTGCAGCTGTAGTTTTTTCAATTATTATTGGAGCTGTCATCGTTGTCTTCATAGTCAAGCGGCGGAAAGGTGTGTATATCCTACTTTATATTCATTTAACGTTTATTAAAGGAATCTAGGTCAATTCGGAGTTGGCGTTTCTCTTTGATATCCAGTATCAACTTTCTTACATTCATTTTGCGATATCACAAGCTAAAATTATTAATGATGCCTTGATCGATAATTAAAAGCTTTGGTGTCGTGTTCAACAGAAAATCTTGATTTACACGCACACTTTACTTCTTTTTTTCACCTTTAACATCAGGAGTGCGTTTAAAGAATAAACTAGTTTCGTCTGCATTGAAGACTTCATGAAAAATGTAATCTTAAAACAAATTTCTGGCAGTATCTGTATCCAATAGCTGCAAACCTTTTCTGGACTGTGCCCATTTTCATCACCTAGCCTGTTAAACACAATTCCTTGTCTTTTTTTCTTGTTTTTTTATTTACTGTTTTTATTTTATACCTTTCTCGTTTGAACTTTATTTCTTCTATTTTTTTATTAACAAAGATTTTCACTTACTAACACATTTTATTCTCGCATACAAACAATATTATAAATATTTCTTTTATATTTGACGGCTACAGAAATGTCCTTATGGGCATCCTTTTCACTAATGACAACGATAATATATATACACATTTCTTTCAAAATCTCAGATCCAATGTACGACACGGCTAGAAGACCTGCTAATAACGAACATAATTATGAAGACCTTACTCAGAACAGGTGTGAAGTTCGCCAGCCAGCAGGTAAATACAGTTCACTGTACCTTCTGTATGTTAATATATATTTGGCTTCAATTATGTTCACTTAATGTTTTAATTCAATAAATTAAAAGTCGACTATTTACTAAAATGGATTTGCCTGCTTTGGTATTAGCAGGCAAGAACAATAAGCTGAAGCACAACCTTTTCAAAATGTAAATCAAAGTTCAGAAAGTTTATACAGAGGCCAGTGGACCACAACTCAAATGATCTTTTACATTGTTTGAGGTGTGAAAACGCCAATAAGAACAGCTGTAGTGCTAACAGGGCTTTGTCCCTTTATTCCCGCATTCCATCTATCACTGGACCTGGTCTAGTAAATATAAACTACTTGACGGCTTGTGTTAGGCCTGAGATTCATTTTAGGTTCAGTGGGTGCATATCAGACACATAAGGAAAAAGCCAGCAGTAGAAACTAATATGGTGGTTAAAAGGAAACAGAAGCACAGAACAGAGCAGCATAACGGATCTAGCAACAAGTATAGTGAATCATCAATGTGGACATAGGAAACTTAATTATCAAGAGCAAGTGACAACAGAAGGAAAAAAAGGCACCTGTGTCATCATGGAGAAGCGACCCTCCTCCCACAGCTGCCCAGTCCCTTCCCATTCTCCACTCCCTATATTCTTCCAGATCCCCATCCGTCACAATGCGAAGTCGCCTTTACATGCGACACTTTTTCCTTTTTTAAAATAAACATACCAAAAATGCCATGACACAAGATATTCTGGAGGTTAAAAAGTTAAAAGCTTCGGAATGGCGCTATTCTACATAATAAAGATGAAGTAAATTTGAACAAAAATGTGTAAGAAAAATATCATTTTTCCTGTTTTAGGTGCAAGCAACAAAGACGTTACAAGACCAAACACTGATGGACATATGTAATGAGAAGTTATTCTTAAAGATCAGAATGCCTCGCAAACTACAGGTATGTCAAAAATACAATTTAATATACCGTGTACTACAATAAGTGTGTTTCACAAGTTTCAAATATTTCTAAAGTTTTCTAACATAAATACGGTCTTTCCCGATAAACCGGGTACTAGTCGAGAAATGAACACTATAAAAGTGTCTTTTACAACAAACTATGGAATACTTTGCTTAAAAGAACATTTTGTAACAGCGAACAGTTAAGGGTGATTTATAAATCACATGTTTATGTTAGGACGATGGTAGCATATGGTAATCTGTATAGTTTAACTTTTTAAACATATAATTTTTTTCCACTTCCCTAGGTGCAGTCTTTGTTATACCAAGGACATCAAGGACTGCTCGCATTTCCTAAAAAGACTTGTTAAAACCTACAGAAAAGAGAGAAACAAGAACAAAAAGATAAGCTGATGTTTAAGGTTCACATTCCACAAGAACAGGTGTGTTGTTTAGCATCTCGCCAGACCACAGCCCACCTTCTTCTTTCACGCTTGCTGTGATCATCTATTAACAATAAAACACAACTAAAACAGTTAAAAACTCAGTTATGTGTATTCCTTCGAGTCGTAGCACGGCACAATATCTTATTGTAGAGGGCTTAATCATAGAAACAAGCAAATTCTTATTTCATTTAAAATTTAAAAGCATAAAACCACAACTAGAAGGAAGCAAATACAAAACCTTTATCGATGGTCTCCACTGCTATGTGCTACAAAACTATCCGGTTTATCTCTATTTTTCGTCTTTCTTTTTTAATTTGTCTTTTATTTATAGCCGAACTGATTCTCTTTCTTGCAACTCCTAATTAAAATTTTCAAGTTGAATTCTAGCTCCTACTCCTCGAGTGAGCAAATATGCCTCGAGTTCTTTTTTATTTACATCTACCTCACACCCGCACTTAGCCGACCTGGGAGTCCCTAAAGTGTCCTGATTTTTTGGTTTTTTTTTTTGCTCTGTGCGTTGTTCGCTTCTCTTTCTCTCGTCATGTCGTTCATGTTGTGTGCCCCAGGTAGGACTAGAGAACAGTCGAGTACTGGATGAGCATTTTACTTCCTTGTAGATGTCGACAACACTATGTCACCTGATCCTGTTATCAGCACACCTTTCGTCTCTCTTTCTTTCTCCTTATTTTAAATTTCTTCTTTTCCTCTTTTCCTCTCGTTGTCTTAGGGAGAAATTATTTCAACATTTATAGGTATATAAATAATGCTAGACGATTGCATTCTGAAAACTGCCCTGGTGGACAAATACAGTTGTATTGTACGTATTTATTAAAAAAAAATATTTTTCGAAATAAAATAAATGATTAAGTACCATTTTCTTTGTGAAATAAACTCTATAATAAATGTGTGCGTGTTTGTGTGTATGCTTGCGTTCTCCTACGTTGTGTGTGTGAGTGGGAGAGGCATGACTTACGTTTAACGGTGTAAGAAGGGAGGAAGAAAGAAGTAAAAGAGAGGAAAGAGAGACTGAGAGGTTTCCTTCAGATAAACAGTTCAACTCACAGCAGACGACGTGTACATGTGAAGTCAGACACAAGCAGGTGACACACTGTTTGTTCACTGGGCTGTCACACCTACACACTGGCGGAATGTCTAGACAGCAACAATGTCGAAACCTGGAACAGGATTTGAACCACTTGTTCGACATACCAAGCGACTTATGGGCTATTAATTTATTTAATCCTTTCTTTTTTTAATTGTCTCACTCCTTCTGTTTTCTTATCCATCTTTTATATTTCTTATCTTCTATTTACCATTGTAACCTATAAATGACATGTTGAATTTTAGCCGACGGATGAGAACTGAGAAATCATTATTGTACAGCCTGCTGTCTGCTCACAAATAACAAGAAAGTTCACACAAAGGACAGACACTCCATCGGCTCTATAATTTCTTTAACGGCTTCACAAATTAAAAAAATGTAAAGAAAGAAAAAGATATGAATGTGGTGCCTTATGACTTGAGTCCTAAAGAGAAATGCACTATAATTATCAACGCTACCCACCCAACACAAGGCGATATCATAGACCAGTTGTGTGACCTACATGTCTTACAGGGTCGGGTGCGCCAGTGGCGGTTACTGTTTACGTCCTTGGAATTACATTACATGAAAGGCGTTAACATTACAAACATGGATTTAGTGCCGAGTTCTAGCAAGAATGTGAGCTGCAACCCTACAACCCATTCACTTGTAGTAAAAGGCATATAACCCATGTGAATATATTTTTTTGTGTGTACCCATTAAATACACCACTTAACAAACTCTTTTTAGGTAATCACTTCCGCTCTCTTTAAACTTATTTTCTAGGATGTTATTTCACGTATGTGAACTTTAACCTCCCCGTTTAAATCCTGCACGGTTAGGCGGAATTCTGAGTGGCTGAACGCATTTGTTTTTCCTCTGTTTCAATTATAACCGATATAAATCGACCCAAACCGGAATCACTTTGACATAAAAACAACATCAAGGATGGAAGGAAAACAAAGCTAAGTCTCATGTTCTCATGGTCGTTGCAGCCAAAGCTCACAGACGATTCAACTCACATGGTTCTACACCTCAATCTTCTGCAGTCCTACTGTCTAGGAACCTTTTACCTTGTTTCTCTGTACTCAACTGAATAAAATCCAAATTCAAAGCTTGACATCTGAGGCATTTGTAGTTTGCTAATGACAAAAGGTTATTGGTCTATAAAGGGAAATGATGCAAAAAATACATTGGCAGTTCGATTCTGAGAAAAATTACAGATGCACTAAAAAGGTTTATTTCTCTGATAAGGCAATTTCCATCCACAGGGTGTTATTGTTTTGCTTTTTGGCTTAAAATGTAAGACGATTGAAGGGAGCTTTGAAATCATGCAGAGACAAGTCAATATGTGGATAATTATTTGACAAATAAAATGAGTTTTATTTCGTTAGTACATTTCACATTTCGTGTTTTACTAGTACGACAACATCGATGTGACATGAATTGTTCGTTTTGTGTTGGATATAAACCAATATTAGATTATCGTTCCTTTTTTAAGAAACTTAACATAATAATCCTAAAATGAGATTTTTTCTCGCTATTAGCAAGAAATATAAAAATAATGCATTTCATGACCATTATGCATATATGTGAATGAATGTGTTTCTGTTTTTCCTCTCGTAGAAGAAAGAAAACTCTTACTTGCTCAGACACTTTATTGACAAAAGTTAACCCCCTTGAATAAGAACATGTATTCCTAATAATTTTTTTTTATAAAAGCTGCATGTTTTAGTGTAGTCTTAAATAGAGATACTCACAGGCAGAGGGCGTTAAGACATTTTTACTATTCTTCCGCGCGTTTAACTCTTTGTTCACTAGCATGGCAAGTGAACAGTCACAACTTTTGGCAGGTTGGAAATGTGACAGAAAAAAACACGCAAGGATTTTGAGGGGAACCTTAGTGCTCATATTTGTGTTCGATGCTTACTTCTCTTAACACAATGACATGATAAAAACACGCACTATTTTCAGTAGCGTAGGAGTTTCTTGCACCGTGTGTGTCTACCTGTACATGCCGACCTCAGGCGGACGTGGTTGAGCACAGGGAAGTGAATACCTGTCGTGTGTCACACGATGTCGGTGCGACTGGAGGTTGTTTGACTACGAGAGTACAGTATTCACAGTCCACTGCGAGGGATGTGGCTTCATGAGGAGCAGTACTTAGATCGTTGTTGTGTACAGAGTTGTTCTAAACTCTGAAATCAGCAGATGGAAAAATAAGTGATGGGGCCGAAGTTTTTGTTATTTTACAGTCTTATACTCCTTCCGCAAAAAGCTTATTCAGGCAAGTAAGACTTTATACAATGCATTTATGAAGTTAAGGTCTTGTATCATTGCTTTATACATTATTTTTACTCTAGGACTTAAGGTTGTTGATACTGACTTTCAGACAAAGTTGTCATGTACAGTATATAACAATGTCTGGTCCTTAATATCACTAATAGGAAGGTATATTGACTATCTTTCTTTGTTTTTCTAATCACAGTTATTCTGTCTTGGACGCTTTATCTTGATCTTCTTTATGTTCTTCATATTATATATATGTTCGCTAGCAAAGTCAGTAACTAAACTGGTTTACAATCGAAATACAGTTTTACACTTTATCTACTTATATGTATAAACAGATGACATAATTTGATGCTAACGCCCTCTGTATCTACCCTTAGTGAGAGCTATAAGACGAATATAATAAAGAGACACAAATTATTTGTGCACTCTTATTTTACGTAAAAATGAGACTGTCATTAAATGTCATTGTCTGATTTTTTTTAGCACTCACGATCGATGACTGTCCAGATGGAATGAAAAATGTAGCAGAGGACAGTCAGATCAGCCTTACGTGTGATCGGTATCGCAGCAAGATAGAGTGGTATTATTCTAGCGACAACAGGTTGGGGGACAAAATCGGTGACTGCGATGGAACATCTTGCGACCTCACAGAGAGAAATCAGTTCAGATTAGATGCCGAGGAGACTTGGTGGTTGTACAAGAGCACTCTAAACATCACGAGAGTTACAAGGGACGAAGCTCGTTTTTTCCGTTGTAAAGAATATTACAGCGATGACATAGACTCGTGTAGACTTCGGGTAACAGGTGGGTAGTATACTTTTCATTATTATTAGCCGTTAGGAAGATACAAGATTTTAATTACCTTACAGGCCAATAACACCAGTAGACCTATGTCCCTACTGCAAGTATACATAAGTATAAGAATCAAACAGATCATCGAATGTACCTTAAATGTATGATTATTTCAGTTTTTCTTCTTGATTTTGTCCAACAAGTTGTTTTTATCTTTAGCCTGACCTGATTTGAATGTCTGTCTGTACTGTTTGAAATTCAGGTCTAAGATATTTGATGCTGCTTACTTTGTCCTTCCTTCAACTTGTCTGTATGAGTGCTAACAGTGAGATTCCCTCTCTTGGGCTTTCCTGGATCAGCTGGAGGAGATAAGATTAGTTCGTTGCACTTACTCTCGATGTGTCGGATTTCCGATTACGAGACTTTACACACGACTTATACGAGAGTTACTGTACACGAACGAACACTTAAACCGTCCCTAGGGACTTTACGTCTCTCTCTCTCTGTATGTCTCTCTCTCTCTCTCACACACACACACACACACACAAATACTGTATACTTAAAAATTTAAAGGTTCCTGCAATAATAATCTACAGGTCTTGAATTTTCTCTTGATACCAGAACGGTCTTTATAGTTCAAAATATTTTGTTTTGCATTATTCTTGCCTTAGACTTGTTTTGTCGTTGTCTGCACCTGACTGTTTCATCTCCACATCCCATCGACTGCCAGCCTCCTTTATCTTGCCATAACGGTTTCTTTAGGCAGCTTGCTGGAGAAAGAGATGATAGTCTATTTAGTATTTTTATCCTTTCTGCTCTATGATCATGTAGGTCCAAACAATGTACGATGATTTGATGTCTGCACAAGAACTATTTCCGACTATCTTCTTTTGTCACATATTATTAATGACAGTAGAATGGAACTACTAATTATATAACTGTCACTAAAATCTATCGTCATCTTTGACTTGTGGTAAGGTCTTACATTTGACATGTTTGATACTATTATTTTTAAGCAGATTTGGTGCAATTGCATGAATGAAGTAGACATCTATATTCCTTGATATCATTTTCTCCAGCAGATATTTGTCATGTTTCGACCATTTAGAGAACACCAGACTAAGAGGATAAATTAATGTGCTTAAATTTGTGACTCGTAAAGGATGACGAACACCGTCTAGCAAGTGATATTATCTCATGATTTGTATTGTAATAAAAGTCAGTGCTGCCACCAATCATTTTTAACAGCACCTGCTGAAGTTGTTCCTGAAAACTGCAGTGTGTGGATATCAGACTGGCAAGTGCAAGGAGAATGTCAGGTAGAAAAGATGTACTCGTCAGATGATGTCTACACATGCACGTGGAGCGTTAACAATACTGAGGTAAACAAGATAGAAAATGAGTACATGCAACATTTTACAAACTTAATATTTAAATGCACTCTTCACAAAATTTATTTGCCTACTTTAAAAAAATGTAGAATGTGAAGGAATCTTTGTTGATATTCTGAGCTATCAAAAGAAATCTTTCAGCGATGAAATTGAGAAACTAGATTGTATAAAATTTGGGAAATTATGCAAAGTTAACTAAAAGTAAAGTTACTTATAAAACCCATTTTTGAAATTTCTTTTAGATATTGCAAAACTAATATTTAGAATATGTCATTCTTTCTGTAAAATGGGTTAATAAATTACTTAACTGCAATTTAGCCGTTAGAAGGGCATTGAGAGTAACAATTATTTATGGATATATTTTATTAGCACACTTGAGTTAAGAAAGAATCAAATTGACCAAATTTAGCTGCGCCATTTTAGCATCAATGTTTGTTCTTGGTTAATCGTGCAATATTTGCGAAGTAGTTCTGTAATTAGTTTTCTCTGTGAATGTTAGCATATTTATTTGGCTCGTTATTTTTTTCATTGTAGGTGACAGGTGTATCTGAAAGCCCACTGACTACATACCGGAACAACTCAAGAACCTACATGAGAGGAGTTTGTTCCTTCAGGCAGGAAATACCGTTTAATGGATACAACTTCACCCACAGTATCAGTTACACCTACAAAATCAGTATAGACCCAGGTCCTCAAGACAGCCTTGTAACGACGATAAACATTGGTAATCTTTGACTTAAACAATACTTAAAATAATTGCAGTTATGTGTTTTATATTGATTAAAAATAGTTCTTTACATCAAGTCAGTTTTTTTTTTAAATTTAAAGAGGCAAACAGAATCTAAAATGCAGTCAACAGTGTAGAAACATATATATATATATATTTAAGAAAACCCATCCCAGTGGATCAAATGATCCAACTAAATATCATTACAATAACTTTAAATCATTGGGTGCAATAATGTGGTGATTGATATAGTTTGTTTTGTACCCAAGGCTGTAATTTCTTGTCCATTGTCCAGAGCCTCCTGAGAAGCCTGAGATCAATTGTTCAGAAACTGTTCTTGAGGGATCGACTGTCAAATGTATGTGCACCTCTCAAAACAAGGGAAACCCGCCTGCAAAATTTGTGTGGGATGGACTAAACACTGATAGACTACTTCTTCAGAATGTCAGCCGCCAACAGAGCTTCACTAATTATACATGTCGACAGACTTGGGGTCCTGACGAGGTTATCAACACTACCGTTAATTACACCTTAAAAGTAGCATGTAAGTAAGCTTTTTACATTTTTACTTTGCCATTTCATTTGTAAAAATGGATAATTTGTGTCTAATGGAAATATTTGACTACCTAATAGAGAATATATATTAAGCTGGTAAATTATAGTTAGTAAAGTGTCCTACATTAAAAAAAAATATTCGCGTAGAATGAATGCACACACGTTTGACAACACCCACCCTACTGCTCCCCACACACACACACACACGCATGTGCTCACATATACACCCACTCTACAACATTTATAGACATAAATATTTACGACGAAAACAACTCAGATTTCAGTTCTTATTGTATCAAAAGGAAAATCCGCAATGTGTTTGTGAGTGTGTGTGTGTGATTATCCTTTTTTTGCAACAGTAAGCAAAACACATTCTTTAATCTAACTGAAACACTCCCAGTCTGCATGAGCTTTGGGATTTTGAAGGGCCCCCAACATGAGGACGGGGGAAAGTAAGGGCTACGGGCTATCCCGCTCCTAAATGACCGAACGCCCATAGGGCGTAGCCGTTACGCGCTGACAGTGACCCGTATGTCGGACTTTTCACTCCGACCTCTGACCTCGCGCCTGCATTTGCTGACCGGCTGTCAGACTCCACACTCGCCGCCCGATGGGCTTCTACCTGCAACAACCGCTTTGGTCATCGCACTCTCGGTGAGTTTGTGAATTAGGTGAGGAGTGGGCCCTTAAATTCTGTACAATATTATAACATGAATTATTCATACCAGTTGAAACTGTCTGTACAATATCGTTATTTCTGGTATTAGTTTAATTTAATTTGTATAGTTCAGCCCGAACCGTCGATTTGTCGCGTGCTACTTCCGCTTTGTACCATGTGCTCGCTGTAGGAAGATGCCGCATGGGTAACATAAAGTAATGTATGCATAAATTCTCGACTCAAAATATTAGTGTTTCAAATAATCCTGATAATTAATTGACCCTATAATAGTTCTCAGCAATTTACCTTCTATTGAAATTTGAACGCTCGATCGTGTATTATAAGATAGATTATTGTAATCGTTTTTTTTAAATGCAGAGACTTTGGTTAATTCACTTTCTAGGAAATGCTGAAGATTGAGGATCGTGCTTAGTGTAAGCATTGTAATAATGCCGACTACAAAACAGTCAACAGATGACTCCACAGTGTGCTGAAGATATGCCAAGCTGAATGTAGTGTGCGTACAAACTGTTCCATGTTGTAAAATAAAGCTACACATTTCTTCATCATTGAGAACAGCAAACAGTTTTCCTGACAGAGTGAAATACATTAGTGTTTGGTAAAATGTGTTCTATATATTTTTTTTCATATAAACTAGTATAGTTTTATAACATTTGCATACTTTTACAAAAAATGTTTAAAGTGTGTTCTATTTTGCTTGCATTCTGCAATTATAAAATATAAAATAACATTGTTGTAAAGTTGTTAAACATTTTTGCAAACATTAAGACTGACCACAGTTGCAGTTAAGTTAAACACAATGTAAACACAACCAAACCAAGCTCATTAGCTTAAAGTTTCATCTATTTCAAACTTTAGTGATAACTTCAAGTAATCTTTGGGCAATGTAGGATATATATTAGAAAAAGAGACAACACAGGCTGCAAATTGTTTCTCCATAAATGCACACACACGTGATAAGATAACAGTAATTAGTGGTTTTTCATGAAGAGTTGTGACAATGCCATAAATGAACATGTTCTGTAGGATATGTAGAATGCTTTACTTTATTTTTGAAGGATATTCAAAATCCTGGAAGGGTTGTAAGAAAATCAACTGACATGGTATATGACAAGACTGGTTATTCCCAATCTGGAATGAGTGGAATTATAAATTGCCCGCAAGTGAAAGAAGAACTAAAATATTCCATCACTCTACCTATCAAACAGGATTATTGCTGTACCAGTAAGTGTTTTGAAGTGGCTTCTTAAATTGCTACTTTTTTATTTTGTGAGCTTAAGTACTTTATTTTGCAAGGAGAGAGATTCTCGCAGTGAGTCTGACTGGGTTTAGCTATAAGTCAGTCTCACAAGATAAATGCTCCACTTTCATTTAAGTGTCCTGTCACTTGATAGCTTTTCCAAATTTTAACTTTTCCATTTTTTCCATTTTTAATGCTCCTGTTCAAGTAAATTGAAGACTTTACATATAGATATGTAAGAGAGAGAGATATATAGCATATCTAACCATACACTGAAAACTACTGACATTTCATCAATACATGAAAGATGTTGCTGCTCATAACAAGACAATTGTTACCACAGAGCAGGCTCTTTTATTCGAAATGCTTCTTTGAAGGAATAGTGTGTGCAGGCAGGTAGAAATTGTCGTGCTAGTTATGTAGGGCAAAGGATGGGATACTGAGAGCATACTTGATTAATTTTTGTTTTCTTTTTTGCAATTCAATGGGCTTTCCTGTTTGGTTTGCATAAGACCCTGAAGTAGACTGTGGTTTCATGTACAAATGTATTACAATGAAACATTTGTATTTGACTTCTAACCATCACAGTTTCCCTTTGTGCACAGCAGCCACCTGGGGATATTATATCTGAAGGGGAGATTAATGCCACTGCTTACAAACAGTTCGGAAGTAACAGGCAAGAATGGAGGAACAAGTCAAAGGACAAAGCCATCTGAGGGTCAGGGAAATTAGAAATCAAAGAAAATAATCGTGCATGTGTTTAATTTATCAATGTAAGCATGGCTTTGTCATTCATGATGTGTTTATGAAGAAAGTTAACCCTGCCTATTACCCTGTTCTGGGTAATCTCTGCATGTTGTACAACTGCTTTGATGTGATATGGTTCTAGTATTTCTACGTCTTATAATTTTCCTTTCTAATCCACAAAAGGTAATCAACACTAGAAGCAAGCCTACATGAATCTATTTACATAAATGGTGTTGACCATCAACTTCCTGTTGCCTCCTAGCTGCTTTAAAGCTCACAAATAGTAAAAAGCGGAAAAACGTGTACTTCATCTGAATGGTACATGGGTAAGAAGTGAATAAATTGAAATGCCTTGTTTTTGCTTATCATTCAAGGACTAATATTTTGATTGCAGATGGATCATGCTGTTGAGTAGGACAGAGAAATGTTTTGAAGCTTGCTCCACCAATGAATCAAGTTATCAAATGTAGGTGATCAAGGAATGACTCCAGCAGCAATCCCATGTTTCAAGTGAGAAATTTGATAGGCTGGAAGAGGATTCTGTGTGTAGAGAATTTAGGGGGAAAAGTGGCTGTTGTGAAATCTAATGAAAGTTTTTTATTGAGACAACTAGCCTGAAGACTTTGAAGACTCAGATTCTTTGTTGTAAATAAATGTTAAAACCATATGTTTAGTTTTGGCTTGTATATAATAAAATGTTTTGAAGATTGTAATGACTTTTTTTTATCAGGTATTCGCGATCACTGCCTGAAGTCTTTGAAGACTCAAATTCTTTGTTGTAAATAAATACTAAAACCCTTTTTTTGCTTGTATATGTATATGATAAATTGCAATGAATATTCTTTGTTGTAAAGAAATATTAAAACCATGTACATTTATATCTGCTTGTATATAATAAATTGTTGAATCATGTCTATTTTTTTGTCTCCTGGTATTTACTAAAGGCTGAGAGGTGGTTTTAGGGTGGGGCTTTGGATGGCTGAGGGACTATAAAGGGTTGAGAGGTGTTTTCAGGGTGGGGCTTTGAAGGGATGAGGGAGTTATTTCTCCCAAAACCCGCAAGGGGCCGATGCATTTTAAGCTTCCATAATACGGCTGTGTTTGTTTCTATTTATGTATATTGCGTATGTATTACACATACATGTATATGCATTTGTGTAGATAGATATGTGAGTGTGGATGTATATGTATTTAATCATTTGCTTTTATATAGATATATGTGATTTATTTGCATATGTATATGTATATGAATATATGAAGGGATAGGTATATATATTTATGTATATGTATATGAATATCTGTAGGGATAGGTATATATGTGTGTATTTATATGTGTATGTATATGCATGTGTGTACCTATATATGTGTCTATATATACATTTGTTTATGTATATAAATGTCTGATGTATAGACATATGTGTATGTATATGAATATCTGTATGTATATACATATATGTATATGTTTATTTATTTTTTATGCATATGTGTTTGTGTATTTATATATATGTATAATATGCACCAGTATAATTATTTGTACCTCTTTTTGTTTATTCATTGTTGTATACTATATTTAGGTAATAAACATATATTTTATTATTTTATTGTATAGAACATATTTGTGTAATTATTATATTGTGCTAAATTGTTAAAATTTATAGAATGTGCACTTTATTGTAAATAAAAACATAGATTTTTCATATTTCTCTTAAAATGATATTTATAAGTTGAAATCAATTTCATTTAGCTTAATTTTAGTCTGTGACCTTTAACTGCTTGTACTGGAGTTTGATTTTTGACTCCACGGTTTGCAGGTTGAATACATGGTTATTCTAAGTAACTCATAGTCTTGGTTTAACTTTGATTGGTTTTACTATATTTCAGTGATGGCGAGATATTATTCGAGAGTCGACTCTTCAAGGATTTCATACAATACAAGTATCTAAAGGTTTACGATGAGGTATGATTTTATTTATTACTTCTGAAGTATATGTTTCCTTTTTTTTTGAGCGTTTTTTATAGAAATTTGGCACTTAAGGCAGATTTAGGGTCTTGTTTATCCCTCTAGGTATTTATGCCTTAAACCCTTTAAAAGTACCTTTATTGAATATAGGTGTATTGTTTGCATCATCGAGAGTTACTGTTACTTACGCACATTATCCGTTAATGGAGAGGTATTTGAAAAAAAGCTTTACAGGGTTTGTTAGTTACAGTGATTTTAGGTGTCTATTTTACTTTTAGAAAGTTGGTGAATATTATGAAGCTTCGTATTTTTATTGATGACCTTGTTAATGGTTCAACATTTTTTGTTGCTATTGGATTTCATGGTATTCAGGTGATAATTGGTTTGTCATTTTTATTGTTATGTTCAGTACGGATTTTGGTTACAGCATTTTTCTGTCGGACATCATTTCGGATTTGAAGCAGCTGCTTGTTATTGGCGTTTTGTTGATGTTGTTTGATTGTTTTATACTTATCTATACTTAGTACACCCGCATCTAGCCAACCTTGGATTCCCCAAAGTGTCCTGGTTATTTGTTTTGCTAGTTGCATTGCTCGCTTCTCCGTCTCTCGTCATGTCGTTCATGTTGTGTCCCAGGTAGGACTAAGAAAACAGTCGAGTACTGGATGAGCGTTTTACTTCCTTGTATATGTTGACAACACTATGTCACCTGATCCTGTTATCAGCACACCTTTCTTCTCTCTTTCTCTCTCTTTATTTTAAATTTCCTCTTTTCCTGTCATTGTCTTAAGGAGAAACTATTTCAACATTTATAGGTATATAAGTAATGCTAGACGATTGCAATCTGAAAACTGACCTGGTGGACAAATACAGTTGTATTGTAACTATTAAAAAAATTATATTTTTCAAAATAAAATAAATGATTCATTACCATTTTCTGTGTGAAATAAACTCTATAATAAATGTGTGCGTGTTTGAGTGTATGCTTGCATTCTCATACGTTTTGTGTGTGTGGGTGTGGGTGAGGCATGCCTTACGTTTAACGGTGTAAGAAGGGAGGAAGAAAGAAGAAAGAGAGAAGAATGAGAGACTGAGACGTTTCCTTCAGATAAGCAGTTCAACTCACAGCAGACGACGTGTACAGGTGAAGTCAGACACAAGCAGGTGACACACTGTTTGTTCACTGGGCTGTCACACCTACACACTGGCGGAATGACTAGACAGAAACAATGTCAACACCTGGAACAAGATTTTAACCAGTTGTTCGACATACCAACGGAGTTATGGGCTATTATTTTATTTAACCTTTTTTGTTGTTTTTTTAATTTTCTCACTCCTTCTCTTTTCTTATCCCTTTTTTATATTTCTTATCTTCTATTTACCATGGTAACCTATAAATGACATGTTGAATTTTAGCCGACGGATGAGAACATGTAGAAACACGCTCGCCGCACTCTTCCTCTTTGTTCATAAAAAAAAGACCGACCAACGGTTAACACATTTAATTCTTTAAAAGGAAAAAAATGGTGATTTAAAAAGAAATATAGTGATTGTAATATGAAAGAAAAAGATGAAATAGATCTATCGCCTACACTCCCCCTTTCAGGTAATCTGATGTCACAGTCAGATGATTCAATGTCCACACACACACACTGTCGGTACAGAAGTCCGCCGAACAGACGATCGTTATGTCCATATCGGGGAATTGTCGTCACGGCTGTCGCAGATGTTCCTTCAAACTGTTGACTGACGAATTATATCTCTTCAGTCTGAAGAGATGAGGGTGCTGACATCCATTATCAGCCATCACTTTGTTGAATGTGCTCTCCCTTTCGAACAAACAAGACGAGTTCTCTGCTCTCAATCTAAATAATTAATGAAATGCAGGGATTTCTCTCAACAGGCATGAGATGACATAAGAGACAAATTTATACATGTTGTTTGCCTACAGGTGATGAACAGATAATAAGTATCAACTGACAAAGTACTAGGAGGATGACGAAAATGCAGTTCAGACACATTTCGTTGCAGTCTGGCAATGCACAACTGCATTTTTAAAGTATATAATAAGAAATATAAGGTATCTTGAAAGAGTTCATTGACCATTTTGACCGGAGATCCAACAAACAATGTGGTGTATCTTTACTCCTAACTGTGTGTGTAAAAGGGTCTGTGTGAGTATGTATTGCCTGCCCTTGTGAGCAAAAGAAAAATTTCTATCCTCGGTCTCCTCGACAGACAATAAAGTTGAATTTGGATTTGATTTGATTTTGATTAAACTATAACAGCAATTAGGTAAGAGGCAAAAACTCTTACTTAGCTTTAGCATTATTTCACAGTAAGTTTTCCTCTCCTTGATCTAGAGCCCTTCACGCAATAATCTCTTACATGGCCGTAGTGATATGAAATAAATAGTTATTGAAAGCGACAGAAGCCAGCTATTCGTATAGACTGTAAAACTCTTCTTAAACCTACATTTTTTTTTTGCAATATAGCGGTATTAAAGGGGACTAAAACATATAAAAGAAAAAAACAACAAAACATTACTTGAATGCGAGAAGTGTCGCCGTCTAAAAGCATTGCTAAATTACCACCAGCTCCATCTTTACTCCCAGTCGCGAGGCGAACACCTGGCTACAAGTGTGTTCTAACGATGTTGTGTGTGATTTGTTTGGCAACCGTCTGTTGCCAGTATTTTTTTGTTGATTAACACGCGATGAACATAATAATGTTCTCTTCGAATTTTGTCAACTATCAACAGTTTATTTTTCAAAAAGGCCGTACTATCCCGTACCTGTTGAACAACCAGACACAGTGGTTTCACAGTGTTTCCAACAGGATGTAAATACCGAGTAACAGTGGTTTGATCACACAGGATGTGTTTTACAAGTGTACGACCGCGTTTCAAGACAGACGTTTAAAATGGAGACCTCAGTTTGTTTATGTGTACACCTGGTTTGAGTTTCTAATAAAACCATGATAAAGATAGCGGAGTAGCAGTGAACCTCGAAGATTTAAAAGTTATGAAATAAAACGATGGATCAGAAGCTGTTTGTGTTGATGTGCAGTGTTTTTTTCATCGCTGGAGGTAGCTACATTCAGGAGTCACATTGTATAAAAAATAAGCTATAGAAAAACGTGTTTTGTAAGAATAATTCCATTTATATATGATAAAATACGACTTGACTAAACAAGTTTCAGACAGAGACTTGAGACCAAATAACTATTTGAAAATAAATTTGTTCTTGTGTTAAGTGCAGATGTTTTATATAGTCATTACCCACAGCTTTGATTTGTTAACTTTATTAAAAACGAAACCTAAAACTGCTGTCAGGCGTGGAGATCAGGCTAGCTACTAATCTATAGTAAAGGATCATTATTGCAGACATGATACAGAACATAAAGCTTCTTTTATAATGTCTGATTAAAGAGTGAATTTTCTTGATGTTAACACAGTGTACAGCAGGTAGGTCGTTCAGCCCAGCATGTATCTTGCTTACAGGTCTGGTAAGAATAGTCGCAACAAGATAGCTTTGGTTTTTATTGGTTGAGTCAGTCACTCTGCATCAGTTAAAAATTACCTGGTGGTGTAAGAGGCAGAACGAAAAGAAGACATAACAAGCCTATATTAATGGTTTCCAGTTTGCCTACAAGCCACTTAAAGGGGTGTTTTGCAATATTTCCTTCTAACTTTGACGCCTATGTTCAAATCCTGTTCATGAAAATATCCAGCCACACCTTCTTGTAAAGTGCCTACTAGACTAGTGTAATTTTATCATTTCGGAGAGTTTAACCACAGAGGGTGTGATTCTGAGTTCCACCAAGTACTGTAGCGTCCGGACGTCTCAAACGATACATTTCTCAATTAATATAATGATTCTGTTACACAAGCATATACTCAACACGGGTTACCCTCGGGGGTGTGTGCTTTGCCCTATCCTGGGGTTAGTCTATTAAAATGAGATTCCTAATAATAACGCTATTCTCAAACTTGTAAAGTACAAGGCTGGTCAGAGTCAAATACATCAGGCAGATACAATTTTTAATACTTGACATCGGATTCTTTCGAATTTATACCTTTATTCAGTCAGAAAGATGACATATAACATCATTTCACACAAAAAACACCCTCTCCATCCCAACTTTAAGCTGTTGCCCTCGTCAGGTGCTACAAAGTGCTACGTTTGCGATAACCTGTCTACTATAGGTCCTTCGTGCCCGAGGCCATCACCATCCGTGCTTCCATGACACATCGCGTTACCGCAGTTCAGACGTTAATGGGGGTTAAAAACTAGTTAAGCATATATGTTGTTTTGCAAATGTATTGGCAATATGACTTCTTTAATTATTTAAAACTCCATTCTTTGGTTTTCAGACCCGGTCATCAACGAGTGCCCGTATAAAGGAAAATATGTATACGAGGACAGTACTGACACCTTCAGTTGCAGCAATTACGGAACAAAAATGTCGTGGCTTTTATATAATGGCACAAATAGAATGACAATCGGTATCTGTGATCAGCAAAGTTGCATATCTGCAGATAAAAACCGTTTCAACTTAGAAGCAACAAAAATTCAAAATTGGAATTACAAAAGTCAACTAGAAATAAAGAATGTTACAAGGGAGCATGCTCGTTTTCTCATTTGCTTCGACAGTTCAGCAGAACAAGACTACTGTGAGCTTCATGTTATAGGTAGGCGGAACAGACCTAACTTTTCCTTTGTCTGCGGTTAATGATTTTTTTTTAAATTTTTAGTTCTCTATAATAAATAAAACCATTTGCTTTGTGTTTTGTGTTGGAGCCTGTGTACCAAAAAAACAAAAAACAACAACAACAACAAAAAACACAAAGCTGTTAAAACAGAAACATGGAAGAACCACAGTAATTCTTCAAAAAACTATTACAATGATATGGTTACTAGGTAAGACACATGTTTTCTTAAATGTTAGGCTGTATTGACCAAGACGCTTGACAGCAGTAGAGCTGATTCTCAAGTCTTGAATATAAGATAGTTATTCAGAAAATTAAAAATATATAAATCCGTATTTATCAATAATATTTTTACTTTCAGTCCACAAAGAAATGAACTTAAAGAACTTAACAGTTAGCCAATTATAATAATGATAAGTATATTGAACTAGCCCCAAATCCAGAAAATGGTCGTGTAAAGTCCTATAGTACGTAAACATATGTACGTACATCTCATGTACCTAATCATTTGATGCGGATGCTTGGAATCTTTCTGTGTTGTTGGTAACAAATGTCTGCGATTAACTTTTCATTTTCACACAGCGCCTGCACGTGTCCCTTCTAATAACTGCAGTGTGAGCATCTCTAACTGGCAAGTGAACGGGACGTGCTTAGTGTTTAGAATGTACACGTCAGACAACAACTACTGGTGTGCTTGGTACGAGAACAACAACAACAACAAGGTACTAGAATATTATCGAACTGTGTTAGTTCTATAGACAGGTATCATGTGATTTGAATGCAAAATAATTGTCAAGCACACGTTGTTTAGATATTTGACATACCTCACCACTACTGTTATCTCTAAGCTTAAATTCTTTCTGTGATTTTTGATCACTGTTGTCCCACGCATTATGGTTTGCTATGCCTAGATTATTCATGTGATTAATCACATTAATTTTCTATTTAAGACTGGTTGGGGAGCAAAACATCATAAAGAAGAGCAGACATTTAGCCATAAAGTGTTTCTTTAAAATGTTTCCTGATTAGTTGCCACCTAATAACCATGTTTACCTTAGTTTGAGTGAAATATCGGCAAAATAATATTAAAAATATAAATGACAAATATTCCTCAGCATAAAGATGAGAGATGCTGATATAACATTTGAATTACCTTTAATTAAGCTTCGTCCCTATTCCATTTCATTTCTTTGCAGAGCTTCGGGTATATGGGATTTGGTAGCACACTCAAGAACTATACTTATAACTCAAGGAATTATACAAGAGGAAAATGTTCATTTACAAAAGAAATGTCTCTTGTGGAAGGCCATTACACATACAGTCTGAGGGTATTCCCAGGTTCTGGTGTTTACTACAACAACACAATCACTATAGGTACGAGACATTTTTAAAAAAACAGGTTTTTCATTTGTAGCATGTGTAGCTTGATTACAATCAACGATATTCAAGTAATTTTTTTAAACCGAAAATACAGATTAGTTTAAAGACAAGCAGTGTTATATAAATACATGGAAAGCTACCAAGATTTCAGTACATAATCTTTAACAAAGAATGTTCATTATTTTATTTAACAAATTACATGAAAGCTGTTACTAAATGCATTTATCACTTGAGTATTTACTGTTATTTATCGTATTTCTTGCATACTATATTTTAATGAAAATTAATACTTCGCAAGAATTAAATAAAATGCTCTCTGAGAACAAAGCCGACAAGTTTAGGATTAGTAAATTCATGTTTTCTTAACATTGTTTTTCTGCGTGTTCAAAAACATGAAGCTTATCCTGACGAACCCACTCACGACTGCCCACAACACGTTTTTGAGGGATCGGATTTTCATTGCACTTGCAAATCAAATACAACTGGTAGTCCACCTGCAAAAGTTGCTTGGGATGAATTAGTCACTGAAGTGCTACAAGTGAACAATGCAAGTCGACATTTAAACGGAGAACTACACACATGTCGACTAGTGTGGGGGCCACAGGGCTACATCAACAGAAAAACTTCCTTCATCATTGGTGTAGCGTGTAAGTACCATTTTTTTTCTGTGTTTTTTTTTTAAATAATGGACTATTGCTTTTATAACATCATCCTTTCGTTTGCTAAACACTTCAAATTAACTTGTAATTCTTCCTCTTTGATTTTTATTGTCAAAAATGCAATTTAGTTATCTTAGTGAAGTTAAAAATATTTATATTCCTGTTAGATATTGCAGCGCAATAAATGTGTGAGAGAGAGAAAGAAAAACAGAGAAACATAGAGCAAGAAATAGATTCTGTGTGTGTGAAAGATACAAAGAAACAAAGGTTAGGTTAGTGACAACATATTTAAATATATAATATATATTCTGCGATTGTCTGCAGACGGACCTTCTGCGGTTCTTCTGAACAGCACCCAAAAAGACGCAGAAAATGGATCTTACATAATAAGTGTTACCTGCACAGCAGTCGATGTTTACCCGTCTGCTGTGTTCACTTGGAACATCACGTGTCTTAGGCAGACAACACACACCAACATTCAGCACTGCATTGTGAAGTTAACTGAACATGAAGAACTGTCAGTAACGTGCACAGCCAGCAATGCCTACTACAAACATGTGTTTCTTTCACAAACCATCCTCCTACCTATTTCAGGTTAGTACAGTCAAATCTTTATTTACAAATTTTCCATGTAGAGAGACAAGCTTGTGCTCAGACCAAAAAGTACTCGACAATCATAACATAGATTAAGGAGTAGATGGTTAAGGTTGGTGTTGACTATGATATGAAGGACAATTTTAGGACCAGCAGCGCCAACAGAAAATACAATACTCTCATTACTTACAATAAAAAATGAATTATATATTATCGTTCAGTATCTTGATTATGTGTTTAAGCTGAGTTGTTTTTTGCTTACTTTTTTTTCTTTGAATTCTAGCAGACGAGGCTTCAGCCACCGCTGCGGGGACCGGAAGTCTAAATGGTGGACTAATAGGTGGAGTCACTGCAGCTGCTGTGGTTGTGTTGGTCATCATAGCAGTTGTTGTTGTATACATCATAAAACGCCGAAAAGGTTAGACTTCTTGTGGTCTGAAGTTTATGTGCAGCGTGAAAGAAACTTCGCATTTTTCGTTTTGTATTGTGTCAGTCCCTGAGCTTTAAATCATACACACAGCACCGATATGTTTTTGTATTAAAACTCTTTTTTAAAGAGTGTAAAATAAATGTGCTATATAATTTGAATCGCACAATGTGAAGTTCTTATTGTTTTGTAATTCATTTAATTTCACATAAGTAACTTTTCGCATTACTTTCAAGAGACAATTCTGCCTAACCATTGAAGTTCTAGCTGGGTTTTATTGCTTTTTCTCTCCTTTTCGCTTTCTCATTTTAGGGTTAGGGTTCTCAGTGAGGTGAGGTTAGGAATATGCGTTTCATATGATTTTAGTTTTCTCCTTTTAGTACACATTTTCCCATTGAACAAAAGAAGTTTGAATGAATTCCATTTACCTTTTCGTAAATGAAGACGTCCTGGCATTTTTGTTATACTTTCCTCATCTTGTTTAACACCTGCGCTTAGCAAGACACACCAACAGGAGAACCCACAGGCCAGGCGAGTTTTCTTACGTATATACTACTCCAATGTATAAAAAGATTATTTAACAGACTTGCTAGAGCTAGGTATAATTCGACAAATCTAATCTGCTTTCCTTTCCGTCACCATTTGAGAGACAAAATAGAAAGTAGAGTCTTTTTGTTACCGCGTTTCTTCATACTTTTACATTTTTTGTAGTTTTTCTTTTAAATTGAACACTTCTTTTTTTATTTAAAAATATTCTTTAAGTTATATTTTTAAAAATTGCAACATTATCAATTTGTTTGTACTTTTGACATCTGTGCTTTGAGAAAACTATGATAGCAATATATGTTATACCTAAAATCTCACTCTGCTCAAATGTTGTTCTACTGAGTCATAACAAATTATTTTACAAGAGAAATAATTGTAAGAAAAAAATTATTGATGCAGGGATGGCAAAACAGGAAGGATGTACATCAGGATCTTCATCTGACTTTGGGAACTTTTTGAAACATAACAACCCGCTGTCGAAGCTCTACGCAGTCGTAAAGAAGCCGAAGCCACAAACTCCCATTGAACGCCACTCAGCTCCCTCAGGTGACCTGTACACCATCCCTACTTCAGGGACAATCCAGCAGGGCGAGAATGGGTATAATTCAGTGTACGAGACTGCTGACAGCACAGCATTTTATGAAGAGAATAATTTCGACCACCAAGCGGAAGAAGTCGCAAAAGAAACTAGTGAATGGACGGCAAAGGCCCAGTCAACAGTAACACCAGCAGTTGCTGTAAAGAAATTCCAAGATTTATCAGGTGAAACATTGCATCTCTTGTTACTAACGTTGCCAAAGCTTAGAAATAAATAATAAATAAATAAATCTATGAAACATAAAGGAATGAGTTTGTCGTATACATCGTGGTATCATAAGCTTGACAATCCTGTTGATGGACATTTTAAAAAACCATAGGAATGCAGTTTAATGCATGAAACACATACAGATTGAGATTTATTACAAATAATATGGTGTGCGTTAGAAAGTTAAACTCTTACATCATTCTGTCTCCTTTTCTGCATCTGGTAAAAATTAATGAAGCATGTCTAGGGGTTTCCATGATTAAGAACTACGTCAAAGAAAGCGGGCTGGAAATTTCGATTTAAGCAAGACTGTCTGTTAGTTAAAAAATGAAAGGGACAATGGAAGCATGGTAAACAAGTTGTAGTAAAGGCATGCAGATAGGTGCTCACAGGCTACATTATGTTATCTTTAGTCATGTATAATAACGATTTTGTAATCTTATAATTTCCAGGTGGCTACATGAATGTCACTGAAGTTTTAACAGACTCTGGTTTGGGCGTGTACCATGTAGTTCCCTGGGCTTCAAATTCTGGAACCATGAATCCTGTAAGGATTGTTTGTCACTGACGAGTATCTTGCAATGATTACAAAAATTAAATGCTTCCTTTTTTAATCAAAGTTGCTAGTTTTGGAGTATTTTTTGCAATTATGCCTTTATTTATATGACATTTCTCTCGAGTTTTCTAAAAGCATATCAGAAACAGCTGATTGCTTTTTTAAAAAACACGGCTTGTAATATTGAATTAAAAACAATACAACTTGCAAAGTAACTTTACGTGTTCGTAACAGGAAAGTTCTACACAAGCCATCTCTGAAGACGAATACAATGCTCTACATTTCGAGAAAGATCGAACTGGACAAGAAGACCTGGATGTGGACTACAATCACCTTCAGACCACAGAAGACAATTACTTCACTTTAGAGCCGACCTACTGAACATCTTTACGTTTAACGATTAATTCATCAGGTTAGAAGTTTCTGGCAGATGAAATCCACAATAGGTTGAATGGTGTTACTGATCTGTGAAAGTATAAAGAAGAAAGCAAAGAAATGAAGGTTTCTTATCGTTTCTTCACGTTTCTGGAAAGAGTCTCTTTTAGATATGTGGACCTGTTGTAAAGCTAAATAGGAAATGTTAATACTAGTTATTGTTGTATGTATAAAAGATATTTTTAAGATCTGTGTGGATGTGTGATGTACAGATTTATTAAAAATGGATAAGCAAATGCACTGACAAATTAAGGAGACAAGCAATACATGTAAAGATTGATTTATAAAGTATCCATACCGGTATCACTGCACATATGCTATGCTATGTGTATGGGAATGAACATGAACGTGTGAATAAAAAATGAATGGGCAAAAAACACAAAAGAAAGAGAGAGAGCTAACAGTATATTTTACCTTTCAGGTACATATGTATCAGTTGAATCTTATGCAAGTGTATGTCTTTTTGTGTTTTTTCTGTTTTTTAAATGCTCAATATTTTGTTGATAACTTAGCATATCTATCCAGTCTACCGAGTAAGAAATGTTTTCTAGTTCTTTTTTTTACAATTTGTTCTATATTGTTAAAATCATAATTATAAAGTCTTCTTGGCATATTCTTTATCAGGATGTTTGTAAAGCATTATATTACGTATTAATAATACTCAAATAAATAGTCTACTATTTCTAACATCATTTGTTGTTGTTTTTAAAACATGCGAGGTATTCTTCAAATATCAGTAACTTCTTAAAAATATGATTCAATATGACCTAAATTGTTGGGTAAAGCGCACTTAAACATATTTGGCAAAATTAAAACTCCTTTAATATTTAAGATTCTGGGTCCGTTGCAAATTCAGGCTAAAGGGAACACGGGGTTACTGCTAGCGTAATATTAAAATAACTATGGGAAAAAGACAGCCTGCAATTGTTTTTGTTCTCTATGTCTTTTTTCGTTTATTTTTTTCTTATACAATATATGCACTAAACATCTATCACATAAAAAAATAAAAAACAACATAAAACACATCCTGGCAAACTTCACGGAATCTTTCATAAACCTTTCATCCTTCAAAATTTCTTTCCTCTTAATTATTAAAGTTATACCATAGAAAAGAAAGTAATACGACAGAAAAATAGAATTATTTTATTGAAGAACAACCGGGTGGTGTACGTAGAAAAAAAGTAAAAATTGCAGTTGAATATACAAGTAAGTGTACGTTCTTTGGATAAGGGAAAAATATTAGTTTTCAAGTGGATATTTATACCCTATTATACATATTTACTCTTAATGTGAGTAAATCTCAGCTTAAGCACATGATCAACACAATTAGGACACTTTGCAACATCAAATAATTAAAATACTTTCCAGATTTTTTTTAAGGTAAACACATCTACATAAAGCACACTTGACTTATTCAAGGTTAAAATATGCTACAATCTCAAGAATATCATTGTTGTAAAATTTCCAATATAATAATTATTAGATGTTAAGGCAAAGAGATGCACCATAAAGTTGTCAATACGCGGAACTTGGAATAAAATTGCAGCATAAAAAGCTCACATTCTTATATATATATATGTGTGTTCATCTCAGATCCCGTGTACGACACTGCTAGAAGACCTGCCAACAACGAACACAATTACGTGGATCTCGCCCAGAACAGATGTAAAGAAGGTCAGCCAACAGGTATTTGAACTGCCACGAGCAATTCTTATAAATTTTTATTCTTGTAGTCAATAGTCGTAGATGTTTTTTAAAGGAATATTCTCATAAGTATATGCTGAGTTTGATATGTGCATACACAAATCTTATTTTGATACCTAGCTGCTTCCTATGACATGGTCACAAGGCAGGATGGTGATGAACATGGCTACGTGGGCTTGACTCACACAGGTCACAATGCGTCTGAATCTGCAGGTATGGAACAGGAGATTGATATCAATTGTATATAGGAAAAAAATAAAAAGACAACAAGTGTAAATTTCCAATATGAACTGTTGTATAAAGCATAGTAAGTAAAACATATATATATATAAAATACAGTTTGAAAAAAACACATATTTTTCGTTTACTTATACACATATGTTATCTCACAAATAGCCTGGTTAAACGTTTAATGAAATATGTATTATGATTTAGTATTAAAAATAATAAACAAGTTTATATAACAAACTTTTAATACTCGATACATTAAAATTTATAAAACATCTAACGTCATATAAACATCGTATCGCAATAAATTATATCTAGCCATTTTCTATAATTTTATATTAATATATTTATATTTATGTTAATTTTTGTTTTATTATTGCTGTTTTTTTCAGATGCAATATTTATTGTAGGAAAAATGCCTACAGCTCCCTAAAGTGGTTTAGCTAAGCATCATGTGCTCTGATTAATGTAACTGTTTCCGAGTTTTGTATGTTGTATTAATGTTAGTGATACTGAGTCAATTTTAAATCAATAAACATGATTTGCTAAGTATTAAATATTTGCCGTGCGCTTTTTATAAAATGCATTAATAATAAACCTTATAAGGCTTTTATAGTAACTGCTGTAGAAAGTCGTCCTGCTGTATAGCTCAAAAACGTAGAAGTGTAAAAGTAAAAAAAATATAAAACTAAAACATTTCATGACCATTATGCATGTATGTGAATAAATGTGTTTATACCTCTTTGTGTTTCTGTGTTTTCCCATTTGTGGAAGAAAGAAAACTCTTATTTGCTTAGATACTTTATTGACACAAGTTAACTCCCCTTTAAAACAATTCCTAATAACAATTTTTAAGATCCTCATATTTTTAGTCTAGTCGCTAAGAGAAATACTCCCAACCAAAAAGCGTTAGGATAAGTTTTTATATTCTTCCGCGTGAATCACTTGCTTTACTGGGATGACAAGTAAACAGTCACAACTGTTGGAAGGTTGGACATTTGAAGTAGATAAAAAAAGCAAGGATTATGGGAGGAACGTATCTGCTCATGTTTGTGTTCGATGCTTACTTCTAGTAACACAATGACAAGATAAAATCTTGGACTATTTTCACTAGCGTAGGAGTTTCTTGAACAGTGTGTGTCTACCTGTACACACATGCCGACCTCACGGAGCACGGGTGTGAGCACAAGGAAGGAAATACCCGTGTTTATCGCATGATTTCGTTGCGACCGGATGTGGAATTTTTATCTCTTTTAACAAGAAATGTAAAATAAAACATGTCATGTCCATTATGCATGTATGGGATTTCATGAGTCGATGCCTCTTTCTGCTTCTACATTTTCCCATTCGTGGAAGAAACAAAACTATTACTGCTTAGACACTTTGTTGACAAAAGGTAACCCCCTGAATAAGAACATCTTTTTCTAAAAACAATATTTATAAGATCTGCATGTTTTTAGTGTAGTCGTAAAGATTGACACTTCCAAGTCAAACAGCGTAGAACATGTTTTAATTTTTTTGGCTTTAATTGCTTTGTTTACCGGGAAGACAAGTAAACATTCACAACTTTTGGCAGGTTGCACATTTGACAGAAAAAAATCGTCAGGGAAGAAACCTATGTGTTCATGTTTGTGTTCAATGCTTACTTCTAACACCATAACATGATAAAATCACGCACTATCTTGAATAGCGCAGGGGCTTTTTCACCTCGTGTACCTTCCTATTGACACGTGCCGACCTGAAGGTAATGGGATCATAGAAGAAGGAAGTCAATACCTGTCGTGTGTCGAAAAATATCAGTGAGACTAACGTTTGTTTGATTACGAGATTACAGTATTCAGCTCAGTCCACAGCAAGTGATCTGGTCTAGTGAGGAGTACCACACACTGGTTGTTGTTTGTAAAGTTATTCTAAACCTCGGAGATAAGCAGCTAACCATTTATGTGATGGAGGCGAAGTTTTTGATATTTTACAGTCTTATTCTTCTCGAGCGAAAAGTATTTTCAGGTAAGTACAACTTTATGCAAAGCATTTTGTGTAATCACGGTCTTATATCATTGGTTTAGTAATTATAAAAGTATAAAACGTCGACACAAATATTTTAGCACCTTTTTGAGTGAAAAATATTAAAACTTTATTCGATTTTTATTGCTTGCCTTTGTTTAGCAATCAACATTGAAGAATGTCCAACTGGCATGATAAATGTAACGGAGGACGATGAGCTCAGCCTTACGTGTGGTCCATCTTACAGTGAGATAGAGTGGTTTTATTCTAGAAACAGCTCCTTGGGGGACTACATCGGCTACTGCAGTGGAACATATTGCTATTCCACACAGACAAATAAGTTCAGAATACACGCCAACTGGGCTTCGTGGCCTTCACGGTTGTACAAAAGCACTTTAGACATCACTAATGTCACGAGGGAGGAAGCTCGTTTTTTCCATTGTAAAGATTCTGAATCGATGTATACGTGTAGACTTCGAGTAACAGGTGGGTAGTATGCTTTTCATTATTCTTAGCAGTTCGGGGCATTCGAGACTGTAACTTGCTTACATGCCTATCTTGACTGCCATCTATGTGCATTTTAGTAACATGTAACACTGTTAGCAGGCAAGGCGGAAAGAGCATGGTGGTGCCTCCTGTACTTAATGTTCCTGCTTTCACCTGGATATCCCACTTTCTTATCTCTCTTTTCTCTCTAATAATGTTTTCATTTAGGTAAAAGAAACAAACGAATCGTAGATGATATTTTAAAGCTGAGAATTTATAGACGTTTTACATTATTTTTTTTCAGTTATAATTCCTGATTTTTAAAATTTTTTTTTGTTTTTTTGTTGTTGTTTTTTTTTTGTTTTTATCCTCGGCCTCACAATTTGAATTTCTGCCTGTACTGTTTTGAAATCATGTCTTTCAGCAAGTTGACAGTGCTGACTTCATCAAGTCCTCCACTCATTTGTGTCACTATTGAACAGTGAGATTGTCTTTGTGACTTTCCAGGATGAACTGGAGGAAATAAGTCGCAGCTGTCACGTGTCCCGATCTATAAATGCCATTAAATTTGCGATTTACAAAATATTGAAAGCAGTATTTCGATGGATTTCTAATGTTTACTTTTCTATGGCTTTTCAACTCATAATGGATTTTTAAAGGCGTGCAATTCAGCGAGCAGCTAAAATAAATAAATTAAAAAAAAATTCTATTAGATAAATTGTATGACTGGAACTGCGGTATGTGAAAAAGCATTTGCAGCCTTTATTACTGGTTTTCGATAACTTTCGCAAGCTGGGAGCAGCTTTGACATAATGTTTTAAGGTATACAATAAATATGCATGTTATGTTGTGTGCGTACATGTGTCTGTGTGTTGCACCTTTAGCGTACCCATAAACCGGGATTACATCATCTTTGACTTTATTAATATTGCTTACCAAGAAAGTAGAACTATGTCGTTACCTTAGAAAAAGCAGATCTTATACACATAATGTTTTACCAGTACCTGCTAATCTGGTTTCCGAAAACTGCAATTTGGAGATATCAAACTGGAAAGTGCAAGGAACATGCCACGTTGCAAGGATGTACTCGTCAGATTCCATCTACAAATGCACGTGGAGAGTAAATGATGCCGAGGTAACAATAAGAAGAAACAATGACCAGATATAACATGATTTGTAATAAATAATGATAAACTACTTTGTTCAATAGTACATCTATGCTGCAGTAAAAATCCTTTTCACAATGTAAAAACAATGTACAGTCCATCACCATTTTAATATTCTAAGGGACTAAATGAACAATAGATATGCATATATAAGAAAGTAAGGCAGCATGAGTTCAGAGCAAACTATGTACTTGACAAAAAGCAAAATTACTTTTAAAGCTCTCTAACCAAACACACTTTCAGACACTTCAAATTAACATCTTTCTGCATGCTAGCTTTATGTGATAAAGTGATTAAAATTTATCCCAGTTTCGTCAAATACATTAGAAATGCCATACGACTTTTAAATTTCACTACTTTTAATATCAATTTCCTACCTTGCTAATATGTGAGCATAAATACCTATTGTTGTCTATTCGATCATCAATTAAAAAATAAGCCATTCACTATTTTTGTGTGTTTTTTCGTAAATTTCTCTGAGACTTCAAACCTGAAATAACAAAATATCACTTTCACTCCTGTAATTAAGAAATATTAGGAGTAACAATCGGTAAAAGCTATTTAATAGATATTTATATTTATCAACGCAATCAAATCAATACTGGTTCAGACACGAGAACTGTCGTGCTTTTTTATAATATTTATTTTTGTTATATATAGAAAGTGTTTGTAATAATGCTAGTTTTTACGGTGATTTTTAGAATGTTTGTAATCAGCTATGAATTATTTGATTGCAGCTACCCTCTGGTTTTGAAGAACCCCTTACTAATTGGACTGACAGGTATACAAGCTATTTGAATAGAACCTACATGAGGGGAAATTGCTCTTTTAAACAGGAAATGCCTTCTGTAAGGTACAGCTACACCTATAAAATCAGTATTGATCCTGGTCTTCAAATCTTCATTGTAAAGACGATTAACATAGGTAATCTTGAACTAATTAATATTAAATATTACAATTTGTAATGTTGCTTGTACCTTTCTAACGATTTAAATTAATCACATGTAATTTTATATTTTATCTTAATTTACATGTTAAGGTTTAGTAGCGTTATCGGAAATATAACTATTACATTTTAATTAAAGCTTTGGGTAGAAAATAAACAGAATACAGGCACTAACTAGATAAGAGTTAAATATATGTTATACATATAACTATTATAAGCCCTTGCACGTGTTAAATACGAAGTAGTTTAACCTTATTAGTCTGCAATAGCAATTACAAACACTATTTAATGTAACCTATACAGTCAAATCTCCCTACTATGCCACCTCTCTACTATGCCACTCTCGGTATTATGCCACTTTTGCTCGGTCCCGACTATAAATTCAATGTAAAAAAAAATTTACTATGCCACCCCTACTCTCGCTACTATGCCACTTTTTTGTGACTGTTACAAGACACAAGTTGTAAAATTCCGCTCAGTGCTCGATTATTATACTGTATGGTAGTGTGGGACATCGCAGTTAGGTGGATGGAACCTAGCACGCACACAGTGAGGGTGGAGGCTGGCAATGTGGGAGTGGGGGTGGTCGCTAGCCGGGTGACAGTCACGTGACAGAGGGAAGGTGTGAGGGAGTCGACTAGCGACAGGATTCAGGTGCGCGGATGTGGTATGGAGGGGTGGAGGATGAAGAGGTGAGGGGGAGAATGAGAGGAGACAGCTAGCGAAGCCGACGATTCTTGAGAGCTTTGGACCAGACCTGGGCAAAGGCCTCCTGTCTCTGACCGGCCCGCCCGCCAGTATTATATACTATATACAGTATTGGGTAAAACTGAGTTAACTATATTAGTCCGGCCTCTAAAACTATCCCAATGTCTCATGCGGTCCTTGGAAAATTAATTGCCCACCCTGCTTGGACTGACTGGTAACTTGAGCAAATAAAGCCGTTTTTACGAACACTCTCTACTATGCCACTCTCCCTACTATGCCACTTTTGCTCGGTCCCGGTAGGTGGCATAGTAGGGAGATTTGACTGTATAAGCAATTTAAAGCTCAGTGCCCACATATACACATTAAATGTATCTGTATATTCATCAAATTATCTTTTACAACGACAACAATTTCTGTACACAGACAACAGCAACAACAGTAGGTCACATCAGGATCCCACACTCATTACGGCCATGAGAATAGTTTCGGTGCATGACACTTTAAATTAATGAGTTACGATATTACTTTCTTTTTTTACACACAGGCATACGAAAATAGAAAAGTCCGCTAAGCGTCAGTTTATTATATTTCTTAAAGGCAAAAAGAATGAAAGAAAGTACTCACCATTTATATATAAAATGTTCAATTTTTCTCTTTTATGTACATATATTAATATCTTAATGTAGATGACATATTCCTCCACTGAAAGCTACAATATTTTATAATAATGTCCATTGTGCAGAGCCTCCTAAGAAGCCTGAGATCAACTGTTCAGAAACCGTTCTTGAAGGATCGACTGTCGTCTGTATGTGCACCTCTCAAAACAGAGGAAACCCGCCTGCAAAATTTGCTTGGGATGGAATAGATACTGATATACTACTTCTTCGCAATGTCACCCGACAACAAAACTGCACTAAATATGCATGCCGACAGACTTGGGGTCCTTACGGATTTATCAACACTACAGTTAACTACACCTTAACAGTAGCATGTAAGTATGTTTATACTGTTCACAAATCTAGTTTTTTCACAGTTGGAAAATTGATTCATGATGCATACTTGTGATTGCTAAAATAACCAAATTTTTTAGGCTGTAAGAATATATAAACATAAAAATACTTTTCAGTCAATATGCGCATGGGGTAGAATGAACACACGCCCGACACCCTTCACACGCATGCACACACACACCCATGGGCACACAGACACACTGAATGAATATGTTGTGCACAGACCGGCCATTGGATGTCAACGTTTCCATTGGGATATTAGAAAATGGAAGAAAGACGGAAAATTGGACAAATACGGGAACACATCCTTTGCCGTTCATATTGTTCCCGTCAGCCATGTTTCGGTGGAACATCTCCTGTGACCAAACGACTGTTACCATGACTACCAGCACGTGCACCAGCTGCCCGCACGTGATACAGATGGCGACATTGCATGCAGTGCACAGCCTATAACACAGTTTTTAATAATTCGTCTGTTGGGACAAACCTTTTCGTGAACATTACATATACAAAAAGTAAAATATCTTCATGAGGTACACTCAGTAAAGCAATGCCAATGAGAAGCAATTGCTATGACAATAATTTTTTCAATGTTATACTAGGTTTCATAAACATTTTATATGTATTAGGTTTTTACATATTTTTTTCAATTTTTTAATAATTGTTAAATAGCAATCTGTAGTTAACAATTATTGCTTACATGGGAACCTAGGTATGTACCTTGTGACAAGTACAGAAGAGAGCATCACGCAGGCAGATGAAAAGAGCACAAAAGAAAAGGACACGTCATCGTCGGGCAGCATTAACGGAGGACTAATTGGTGGCATTGTTGCAGCTGTAGTTTTTGCAATTATAGTCGGAGCTGTCATTGTTATCTTCATAGTCAAGCGGCGGAAAGGTGTGTATATCCTACTTTATATTCATTTAACGTTTATTAAAGGAATCTAAGTCAATTCCGAGTTGTCGTCTCTCTTTGATATCCCGTATCAACTTTCTTACACACAAGCTAAAATTGTTAATGATGCCTTGATCGAGAACTTGAAGCTTTGGTGTCGTGTTCAACAGAAACTCATGATTGACACGCACACTTTACTTCTTTTTTCACCTTTAGCATTTTTTATTTTGTCAGGAGTGCATTTAAAGAAAAAAATTGTTTCGTCTGCATTGAAGACTTCATGAAAACTTTAATCTTAAAAAAAAAATCTGGCAGTGTCTGTATCCAGTAGCTGCAAAATCTTTTATGAATTGTGAGCATTTTTATCGCCTAGCCTGATAAACACAATTCCTTGTCTTTTTTCTTGGTTTTTATTTACTGTTTTTATTTTATGCCTCTCTCGTTTTAACTGTACTTCTTCTATTTTTTATTGACAAAGATTTTCACTTACTAATAAATTTTATTCTCGCATACACATATTATTATAAAAATTTCTTTTATATTTGACGTCTACAGAAAGGTCCTTCTGGGCATCCTTTTCACTAATGACGACGATAATATATCCACATTTGTTTCCAAATCTCAGATCCAATGTACGAGACAGCTAGAAAACCAGATAACAACGAACATAATTATGAAGACCTTACTCAGAACAGGTGTGAAGTTCGCCAGCCAACAGGTAAAAATATAGGGCACTGGATCTTTGGTATGTTAATATACTTTTAGGTTCAATTCTGTTCACTTAATGTTTTAATTCCGTAAATTAAAAGTCGAATATTTACTAAAATGTTTGGATTTTCCTGCTTGGTATTAGTAGGCAAGAACAGTAAGCTGAAGCACAACCTTTTCAAAATGTAAATTAAAGTTCAGAAAGTTTATACAGTAGCTTTACAGAGGACCAGTGGACCACAACTCAAATGATTTTTTACACTGTTTGAGGTGTGAAAACGCCAATAAGAACAGCTCTAGTGCTAACAGGGCTTCGTCCCTTTATTCCCGCATTCCTTCCCTCACTGGACCTGGTCGAGTAAATATAAACCTCTTGACGGTTTGTGTAAGGCCTGAGATTCATTTTAGGTTTAGTTGGCGTAAATCAGACACACAAGGAAAAGCCAGTAGTAGAACTAATATGGTGCTTAAAACGAAACGGATGAACAGAACAGAGCAGATTAACGGATCTAGCAACAATTATAGTGAATCCTCACTGTGGACATAGGAAACTTAATTATCAAGAGCAATTGACAACAGAAGGAATAAAAGGCACCTGTGTCATCGCTTCTCCGACCCTCCTCCCACAGCTCTCCAATCCCTTCCCATTCTCCACTCCCTATATTCTTCCAGATCCCCATCCATCACAATGCGAAGTCGCCTTTACATGGGACACTTTTCCTTTTTTAAAATAAACATACCAAAAATGCCATGACACAACATGTTCTGGAGGTTAAAAAGTTAAAAGCCTCGGGAAGGCGCTATTCTACATAATAAAGATGAAGTAAATTTTGAACAGAAATGTGTAAGGAAAATATCATTTTTTCCTGTTTTAGGTGCAAGCTACAAAGAGGTTACAAGACCAAACACTGATGGACATATGTAAGGAGAAGTTATTCTTAAAGATCGGAATGCCTCGCAAACTACAGGTATGTCAAAAATACAATTTAATATACAGCGTACTACAAGAAGTGTGTTTCACAAGTTTCAAATATTTCTAAAATTTTCTAACATAAATACGGTCTTTCCCGATAAACAGGGTACTAGTCGAGAAATGAACACTATAAAAGTATCTTTTACAACAAACTATGGAATACTCTGCTTAAATGAAAATGTTTGTAACCGCGAACAGTGAAGGGTGATTTATAAATCACATGTTTATGTTAGGACGATGGTAGCATATAGTAATCTGTATAGTTTAACTTTTTTTACATATAATTTTTTTCCACTTCCCTAGATGCAGTCTTTCTTATACCAAGGACACCAAGGACTGCTCGCATTTCCTAAAAAGACTTGTTAAAACCTACAGAAATGAGAGAAACAAGAACAAAAAGATAAGCTGATGTTTAAGGTTCACATTCCACAAGAAAAGGTGTGTTGTTAGCATCTCGCCAGACCTCAGCCCACCTTCTTCTTTCACGCTTGCTGTGATCATCTATTAACAATAAAACACAACTAAAACAGTTAAAAACTCAGTTATGTGTATTCATTCGAGTCGTAGCAAGTTACAATATGTTATTGTAGAGGGCTTAATCATAGAAACAAGCAAATTCTTCTTATTATCTTACTTAAGCCCCCAGCAAGCATAAAACCACAACTAGAAGCAAGTATATATAAAACCTTTATCGATGGTCTCCACTGCTATGTGCTACAAACCTATTATCTCTATTCTTCGTCTTTTCTTTTTAATTTGTCTTTTATTTATAGCCGAACTGATTCTCTTTCTTGCAACTCCTAATTAAAATTTTCAACTTCAATTCTAGCTCCTACTCCTCGAGTGAGCAAATATGCCTCGAGTTCTTTTTTATTTACATCTACCTCACACCTGCACTTAGCCGACCTGGGAGTCCCTAAAGTGTCCTGATTTTTTTTTTTTTTTTTTGCTCGGTGCGTTGTTCGCTTCTCTTTCTCTCGTCATGTCGTTCATGTTGTGTCCCAGGTAGGACTAGAAAAACAGTCGAGTACTGGATGAGAATTTTACTTCCTTGTAGATGTCGACAACACTGTCACCTGATCCTGTTATCAGCACACCTTTCGTCTCTCTTTCTCTCTCTTTATTTTAAATATCCTCTTTTCCTCTTTTCCTCTCGTTGTCTTAGGGAGAAACTATTTCAACATTTATATAAAATATAAGTAATGCTAGACGATTGCAATCTGAAAACTGACCTGGTGGACAAATACAGTTGTATTGTAACTATTTAAAAAATATATATTTTTCGAAATAAAATAAATGATTAATTACCATGTTCTATATGAAATAAGCTCTATAATAAATGCGTGCGTGTTTCTTTGTATGCTTGCGTTCTCATACGTTTTGTGTGTGAGGGTGACGCATGGCTTACGTTTAACGGTGTAAGAAGGGAGGAAGAAAGAGAGAAGAATGAGAGACTGAGAGGTTTCCTTCAGATAAGCAGTTCAACTCACAGCACACGATGTGCACAGGTGAAGTCAGACACAAGCAGGTGACACACTGTTTGTTCACTGGGCTGTCACACCAACACACTGGCAGAATGACTAGGCAGCAACAATGTCAACACCTGGAACAGAATTTGAGACCAGTTGTCCTACATACCAAGGGACTTATGGGCTATTATTTTATTTAATCTTTTCTACTTTTTAATTTTCTCACTCCTTCTCTTTTCTTATCCCTCTTTTCTATCTTCTATTTACCATGGTAACCTATAAATAACATGTTGAATTTTAGCCGACGGATGATAACTTAGAAATCCTTATTGTGCAGCCTTCTGTCTGCTCACAAATAACAAATAAGGCCACACAAATGACAGACACTCCATCGGCTCTATAATTTCTTTAACGGCTTCACAAATTTAAAAACTAAAAATGCAAAGAAAGAAAAAGATATAAATGTGTGCCTTATGACTTGAGTCCTAAAGAGGAATGCACTGTAATTATCAACCCTACCGACACAAGGCGATATCATAGACCAGTTGTGTGACCTACATGTCTTACAGGGTCGGGTGCGCCAGTGACGGTTACTGTGTACGTCCTTCGAATTACATTACGAGTTTTTCTCCAGCGAGTGAGAAACCTGTCGCTAGCTCCCTCACACACTCAGTTACGCAAAATTAATCATTTGGGGTAAGAGAATTAAAGACAGTAGACAGTAGTCCACACACACCAGCTATGACAGTGACACAATAGAAGACAACAATAAATATCACTACATTTCTTTCTCACGCCCTGTACACAATACAAAAAAAGCAATAAAACAAATTCTTCTTATTTCTTTGGTTCAACTATAAACACATTTTAGACGGTTCTTTCCCCCAAAGAGTTTATAGAGGCTCCTATGTAGAAAATTATTCATAACATGAAAATGAAAAAAGACTGCTGCACATTTATAGACACATACTACATTGTTTTAAGGACATGACACTTTCCTACATTAAAATGTCGATTTTAAAACACTTCAATTTGTATTTGTCTTTTAAAAAAGATTAAACGCTTGCAAAAACAATTCGATTGAAAACTCTAAATCTGTCCTGAACATAAACATTAGATACTTGGGAAGTACTATATTTTAATTCTAGAACTTTTTACGTTAAATGAGGCGTTAACACTAAAAAGATGGATTTAGCGCTGAGTTCTAGCAAGAACGTAATGTGTTTCCTGACTACAACCCATTCCCTTGTAGTAAAAGGCATGAAACCCATGTGAATATATTTTAGTTTTATGCAGAGATTAAATATCCACGTAACCAACTCTTATTTAGGTAATCACTTCCATTACCTTTTCCGCTCTCTCTCTCAAACGTATTTTCTAGGATGTTCTATTTCGTATGTGAACTTTAACCTTCCCGTTTAAATTCTGCACGGTTAGGCGGAATTCTGATTGGCTGAAAACATTTGTTTTTTCCTCTGTCTTAATTATAACCGGACTCAATCGACCCAAACCGGAATCACTTTGACAGCAGAAAAATCAAGGATAGAAGGAAGATGAAGGTCATTCTCATGGTTGAGCTAGCAAAGCTGACAGACTCAGCACTCAACTCTTACTACCTCCGACACTTTATTGACAAAAGCTAACCCCCTTGAATAAGAACATTTATTCCTAATATCATTTTTTTTTATAAGAGCTGCATATTTTTTAGTGTAGTCGTAAAAAGAGATACTCTCAGGCAAAGAGCATTAAGACATGGTTTTGTATTCTTCCTCGTTGATCGCTTTGTTTACTGGGAAGACAATTAAATAAATAGTTAAAACTTTAGGCAGGTTGGACCACTGACAGAAAAAAAAAACACGCAAAGATTTTTGGGGTAACATAAGTGCTTATGTCTGTGTTCAATGCTTACTTCTCGTAACACGATGACATAATAAAAACAAGCACTATTTTCAGTAGCGTAGGAGTTTTTGCGTGTGTGTCTACCTGTATACACATGCCGACCTCACGCGGACGGTGTTGAGCACAGGGAAGTAAATACCTGTCGTGTGTCACACAATGTCGGTGCGACTGGAGTTTGTTTGACTACGACAGTACAGTATTCAGCCCCGTACACAGCAAGTGATTAAGCCTAATGAAGAGCACTACTGAGATAGTTTTTGTCTACAGTGTAGGGTCTAAAACTGAAATTGACAGATGAAGAGTGAAGTAATGGGGCCGAAGTTTTTGATATTTTACAGTCTTATACTCCTTGTGCAAAAAACATATTCAGGCAAGTAAATCTTTATGCAAAGCATTTGTGAAGTCACGGTCTTATGTCATCGCTTCAGAAATTATTTGTACTCTACAACCTGATGTTGTTAATACTGACTTTCATACAACCTTGTCATGTACAGTAAATAACAAATTTTGATCCTTAATATCACTAATCGGAAGGTATATTAACTCTCTTTCTCTCCTTGATTTTCTAATCACAGCCATGCTGTGCTGGACGCTTTATCTCGATGTTCCTAGCATTCTTTATATTTATTTAGATATATTATTGTTCGTTACCATGGTAAAAAACTAGATGCCCTTAAAATCGAAAAAGTGTTTTACACATTTTCTGCTGCTGTTTAAACAGATGACATAATTTCAGGTTAATATCGTCTGTATCCAACTGCAGTCAGAGCTATAAGAAGAATAAAAGTAGACACAAATTGTATGTGCACTATTTGTTTACGTGAGAAAAAGAAGAACTTTTCTCTGAATGTCATTGTCTGCTTTTGTTTAGCACTCACGATCAAAGAATGTCCAGATGAAATGAGAAATGTACCAGAGGACAGTAAGATCAGGCTTACTTGTGGTCAGTATCTCACCAAGATAGAGTGGTATCATTCTTACGACAGAATGTTGAGGGGCTACATCGGCAACTGCATTAAAAGATCGTGCGACCCCACACAGAGAAATCAGCTCAGATTAGATGCCGAGTGGGCTTCGTGGGCTTATGATTCGTCGTCGTACAAGAGCACTCTAGACATCACGACAGTTACAAGGGATGAAGCTGGTTTTTTCCATTGTAGAAATTATTACACCGACGACAGAGCATCGTGTAGACTTCGGGTAACAGGTGGGTAGTATACTTTTCGTTATTTTTAGCAGTTCGGAGCTTGCGAGGCTGTAACTTTCTTACAGGCCTATAACAACAGTAGACCTCTGTCCTTACTGCAAGTCGTGTGCATGTTAATAAAAACCAACAATAATTGTACATAATCTTCCGTATCCACAAGCTTTGTGGCACCCAGGATGGAGATGGTCAAGTTGTGCCTTCTGTACTTAAGATTTTAAAGATGTATGTAATGATAATCTACAGGTCGTGATCTTGTGTTTTGCATTATCCTGGTATGAGACTTGTTTTGTCGTTGTACGCACGTGACTGTTTTACCTCCACATCACATCGTCTGCCAGCCTCCTTTACAACAAATTATTTATGACAATAAAACTAAACTGCTAGTTATATAACTGTCACTAAAACTATCGTAATCTGGGACTAACTCGAAGCTTCCACATTTGACATGTTTGATTACTATTATTGTTTAACAGATTTGGTGCACTTAAAGAAATGCAGTAAGCATCTATATTCCGTGATATAATTATCTGCATCAGATTATCTTATTGTTTAGACCAGGGATGCCCAACCTACGGCCCGCGGGCCATATCCGGCCCGCGACGCGGTGCCATCCGGCCCGCGAAACTTCTGCCCACAGTGCAGGAAATCAGCTTGTTAGTAATTAAAAAGAAAAAAAAAAACGAAAAAAAAACCGAAAAAAGGGAAGAAGAAGTATTTATCCCCCTATTTACGTACGGGCGTTTCCCAATCTTTTTTTTTCGATGGACAAACATTTCGATTCAGTGCTCTGACTTGGTGTCTCTACTATGAGGCCGGACATTCAGAAGTTGGTTTCGGTAAAACAACTTCAAATATCCCACTAATTACTACATAATTAATGGTAAGTACAACTTATTTCAAATAAAAAAAATGGTATCTGCTCTATTTTTTTTTTCTTTTTTGTATTTTTGCGGTGAAGTGGCCCGCGACACGGCTGTCCGAAATGGATATGGCCCGCAGGCCGAAAAAGGTTGGGCATCACTGGTTTAGACCATCTATAGAACATAATAAACAATAAATGCGCTTTAATTTGCAATTTGCAAAATATTGAAAGTATTATGTCGTTGAATTAGCATTAAGGCTTTTAAACTCATCGACTTTTTTTTTACTTTGCATCAAATCCAGGAAGAAGCGTACATGCGTCTGTGTGTTGCGCTCTTAGCGTACCCATGAACCGGGAGTATCTCAGCCTCGACTTCAATAACATTGTATATAAATTGGCTCATGTATTATTTTATCCTTTAAAACTTCATTTGCTGATGTAATCACATAGCGGACAGCTTCACAAATTTAAGCCACGTTTGCTTAGAAGTATTATGGTTTATAGTTTACTCATGATTAGTATTGTAAGAAAAGTCAGTGCTGCCCCCAATATTATTTTACAGCATCCGCTGAAGTCGTTTTTAAAAACTGCAGTGTGGGGATATCAGACTGGCAAGTGAAAGGAGAATGTCTGGTAGAAAAGATGTACGCGTCTGATGATGTCTACACATGCACGTGGAGCGTAAAAAATATTCAGGTATACAATATAGAAAATTAATGATCACATACATTATTTCATACGGGATATTAAAATGCATTGTTCACATAATAAATATGCATAGCTTCAAAAAGTAGACTATGAAGGAATCCTTGAAAAGAAATCTTTTATCAGAGATTTATTTTGAGAAACTAGATTGCATAAGTTGGGAGAAATATACAATGTTCACGGAAAGTAAAGTTAATTTTGAAACCTAGTTGTAAGATTTCTTTCAGACATTCTAAAACCAACAACTACCATACGTACTTTTTCTGTAAGAGAGCTAATTAAATTCCTTTGAGACTAGCAAGTCGCTGCATCTTATTAATTAATTCATTCTATTTGCACACGAGTTATAAAGGATTACATTTAACAAATGTAGCTGCGCTTTTTTAGCAATGGTTTTTTTTTCTCAATTATACTTGCAATGTTTGCACAATAGTTCTGTAGTCAGTTTTTTTTCTGTGAATGCTAATATGTTTATTTGGCTGCCTACTTTTTATTGCAGGTACCAGGTGTATTTCAAAGACCGCTGAGTTCTTACCAGTCTCGCGGTAGAACCTACATGAGAGGAGTTTGTTCTTTCATCCAGCAAATACCTTTTAATGGATACAGCTTCACCAGCAGTATCAGTTACACCTACAAAATCAGTATAGACCCAGGTCCTCAAGACAGCCTTGTAACGACGATAAAGATTGGTAATCTTCGACTTAAGTAATATTTAACATAAATTTCCTTGTTATTTAGTAGTTATTTAAAACAATGACAGACACATTTAATATTACTTTGTACATTGTTAAAGCGAAGTACTATTACAGGTACTACTATGAAGGTCATTCTAATCCAAAAGTTTAGCAGACAATAAAGAAAAGATGTAGGGATAACAAAAGAAAAGTTAAGTATTGCTGCTTGGTGTAAACTATATACAGTATCATATATTTCTTTCTATATATATATTTGTTTCTGCGGAAATTCTCAAATGTATATAATTTTTTATTTGATACATAAAGGCAGACAGAAATAAGGAGACGAACCTCATTTTTTTCTTTACATTATGTCAAGTTTGTTAACTTCCAAGATGCAACAAGAATCTAAAAAGCAATGAAAAGTATAAAACCACTCGCGCGAGTATATATATATAAATACACATCACAGTGACTCAAATAATCCAACCTAAAAACGTTTCATTATCTTTCAATGACTGGGTACATTATGTTGTAATTTGGATTGTTTTGTATCCAAAGGTGCAATTCCTTGAAATAATGTCCATTGTGCAGAGCCTCCTAAGAAGCCTGAGATCAACTGTTCAGAAATTGTTCATGAGGGATCGACTGTCATCTGCAATTGCACCTCTCAAAACAAAGGAAACCCGCCTGCAAAATTTGTTTGGGATGGAATAAACACCGATAGACTACTTCTTCAGAATGTCAGCCGCCAACAGAGCTTCACTAATTATACATGCCGACAGACTTGGGATCCCATTGGGGTTATCAACACTACAGTTCATTACACCTTCAAAGTAGCATGTAAGTACATTTTTTTACTTTTTTATGACTATTTTATTTTCGGAAATGGATATTTTTTTTCTAATGGAAATTTTGACTACTGAATGAAGCAAATATATTACGCTGATGATTATATTTTGTAAAGTTCCCTACATTTAAAAAAATATTCGCATCGACGTGCTTGACACCACCCACCCTACTACCTCACACACGTACACACTCACCAATATGCACACAGATACACAATCTCTATACCTTTTTAGGCAAATGAGTATATACGACATAAACATATCTGGAAACACTTGCTTTTGATTTCTTAATTTTAATCCAGAAGAAAAATCCCTAACGGCTGTGTGTGTGTGTGTGTGTGTGTGTGTGTGTGTGTGTGTGTGTGTTATATTATGACTTTATTTATGCAACAATAAGAAAAACATTCTTTCATATGATTGAAACACTACTTTGGTCAAAAACTTTACATTAATGTTTTTTTTATTAATAAACAGAAAGTATGATGTTAAAACACTATAATTTATTCGTTATTTTGTATTTATCATAGTTTGATGCAGTATAAATAATCAGAAAACAGACATTTATTAAACTAAAGGCTACTCTCGGTTGCTATCATTATTTTACAGTTGCATCCAGCTTAAAACAAATTGTGCTAAATCATGTTGTTGTGGACAGACGGACCATCGGCCGTTGACATTTCCATTGTGATATCAGAAAATGGAGCAAAGAGCTTTATGTGTACGGCGAAGGATGTGTTCCCCTCAGCCATCTTTCGCTGGAACATCACCTGTGACAAAAAGAATAACACCATGACTACCAGCACGTGCACGCTGCCCAGACGTGGTACAGATGACGACATTGTAGTGCAGTGCACAGCCAGTAACACAGCTTTTCCTGATTTGTCTGTTACAAAAATCTTTGTTGGAGACTATACTAGTACAAAAACTGAAATATCTTCATCAGGTAAATTCAACAAACTTACATACGTAATATATACATATATATCATATTTTTAATTATTGCTTAAAATAAAAATGTATAGTAAATACTTATTGTTTGTATACGGAACTTTGTTTTTTTTTGTGACAGGTACAGAACAGGCAAATGAACAGTCAAAGTACTCGTCATCATCGGACACCAATAACGGAGGACTAATTGGCGGTGTTGTTGCAGCTGTCATTTTCGCAATTATCGTTGGAGCTGTCATCGCTGTAATCATAGTCAAGCGGCGAAAAGGTGTGTATATCATTTTTTAAATTATTTTGAGTAAAGTAACTAAAATGTGTAACAAAATTGGCTGAACAGCAAAGAATTGCTTACTAAAATTCGCAAAGACAAAAAACATCCTCTTTTAAGTAGGTAGTTATTGACATCTTTTTCTCTTACCTTGATTAAAGTTAATATCAGTATTTATGTCACCAGGCCCTTTTATTATTTAAATATGCTACCTTTCCATGGTTTGACAGCGAAGATACACGTCTTAAAGAGAAAACGTTTCATTTTTTGCAGAATATTTCAGCATGTTATTTGCTCTTTAGTGGTTTCGTACTTTAATTTCAGTTTGAGTTTCACATTTGAAATCCATGGATCCAATACACACATTTGTAATGATAAGTGCGTGCGTTGGTGTTCTGCTAGCTGATAACAAGCTGTAAGGCAGCGGTTCTCAACCTGGAGGGGCGCGACGTGCTTCTAAGGGGGGCGCGAAGGTGGTCATTTTTTTAAAGTTTCTTATACCGGTATTAGGGAAATTAGCTGACATTGCTGGCTAAGGGGGGCGCGCGGACGTACCTTTGTTCTTCAGGGGGGCGTCACAAGTAAAAGGTTGAGAACCGCTGCTGTAAGGTATCGAAACATTCCTTTTCTTTGACATTTTTTTAACATCATAAGTAATCCAGTACCCTGTTTACATGTTTCTTAGAAAATTATACTTATGGTTAGATGTTTTTAAAAAAAAATCGACTTTTTAACGGACACACACAATTAGACACAAACATCTCAAACAACAAAAAAAATCTTTCCAGAAAAAAATGGCTTCTATGATCGTCGTGTTCTCTATGAAGGGCAACTGATGCTTTTTTCTTTCTTTTTTGTATTAATTTTTTTTTAAATATCTTTAAACATAACAATTTGCATTTAAAACTTGTAATATTAATTTTCAGAAGAATTTAGCAGCGAAAGGTTTTCAATGAAGCTCTGGCCTTGTGCGTTTAAATTCTTCCATAAAAAGTCTCCATTGCCCACACCCTATGCAACCGTCAACAAGCCCACGTCCGCCACTCCCATCACACGTCTCGCGGCCCCGTCAGGTGACCTCTACACCAGACCTGCCAGCACCATTTCTATCGACTACAACGGTGAATATGTCACAGTTAGTGATACCGTTGACAACACAGTGGATGGAATAAATAAAGACGTCAGTCTCATGACCAACCAGTCTAAACATGAAATGACTGACCTCAAGGAAACGGCGAAGCGGACGAATAATCCAAAGCCAACATCGGCAGCAACAAATAATTTTCAAGATACTATAGGTATTATATCACGTGATGCACCATTAAAATGTATCTTCTTAGTACCCATGCGTGTGTAAGAAAAATCATAGAGGGTAAAAATTTTAAAATGTGTTTTTTTTTTTTAGTTGAGGCTGATGCTAGAGGATACGATATAATAACTGAAATATATCCTAAAATAACTTTAATTTAAAACGATTAAAAAAATTGTAAACATTTCTTGAAGTTGATATATGAAGCAAGTTATTAAATTACAGATGGTTTTAATAATCTTACTTGAATAAAATGAAAGTAACAAATCAGTAAATAATTTTTAAACATTAGTGAGAAAGATGTGCGCATGTTTTAAAGAAAAAATTATTCTTATTCACAAGCTCTAAAATGTAAACATAGAACACACCGATTAGACTGTTTACTCATTTGTGTAAACATCCGTTTTTGACTGGCAGGAAGTGTCTACATGAATGTCACTGAAGTGCCGACTGATTCAGGGTTGGGTGTGTATCATATAGTTCCGTGGAGAACTATGTCTACTCAAGAGACTGACACAAGGGTAAGTTTTTTTAATTAACTTTTTTTTAAAAACACATTGTTTTTTGTCAACTATGAACTATTTTTAAAAGCAGAAGAAGACATATTGTATAATACGTTTTAATATAAAGTGTAGCTTTTATGTCTACACAGAACGATGGGGCAGCAGCAGCAGTTTCAGAAGACGAATACAATGCCCTCAACTTTGAAGAGGATCGCTCTGGACAAGAGGATCAAGCAGCCACCTATCACCACCTGGAACATGAATAAAGCCAGTCCCTCGTGTGCTTTGAGAATTACATTGAACGCAATGGCATTATTAACATCTTTCACAGATTCACTAAATCTTGGATGTGCTGCACTAACAAAAGACACTAACACTTTAATGAAATCTTTGTATCCGAATTATTTTGTGTAGTGACTGAAGAGGATAAATAAGGGATTGCAGTTGAAAATGGTTACAATAGTTCTGTTTACATAATGAGGTTTATTTTTTTTTACTGAAACAACCACTTGCATTTTTACTGTATAGATATTTCAAGTTTCAATGTGCATTAAATCAAGGATAACTATAAATCTCTATTACCATGTTTGTTAATTGTAAATACGTGTAATATTGTAAGACATTTCTTTTTTTAACTTTTATCAATTGTTTAATTCTTAACTTATCCAAAAAGTTCTTGAAAGCGAGATAACGAGAATTGATATAAATCTGATTTTATCATGTTTGTCCATTCACTTTATCGATATCGTTTGTTTATAACACACTATACCGCTAACATTGTGATATTTCTTTGGTACAAATAAAATCTATTTACAATATCTTTCTAGTATTTTTTTCGCTTGAAATTGATTGAATCTCGGATGCGATTCCTTTTATTTACTGGCTTATATGATGTCGTTGACCACTTAAATATATTCACAGGCATTGAGTTTGACAATAACATCATTGCATCATGCAAAACCCTTAGGTTAAATTATTAGTTTAGTGTTTTCATTTCCTACCTTTCTCGTTATAACTTTATTCCTTCTTCTTTTTTATTACAAAGATTATCCACATGAATTTTGTTCTTGCATACACACATTATTATGTATTTTTTGACATTCAACATCTACAAAAAAGTCCTTCTTGGCGGCATTTTCACTAATGACGACGATGTATACACAATTGTTTTTAAATATCAGATCCAGTATACAACACGGCTAGAAGACCTGCTAACAAGGAACATAATTATGAAGACCTTACTCAGAACAGGTGTGAAGTTCGCCAGCCAACAGGTAAATACAGGGCACTGGATCTCCAGTATGTCAATAAACATTTGAGTTCAATTATGTTTATGTTTTAATTTAGAGCAAATGATAAGAGAAGAAAAATAAGGACACATTTGGCATCATGGAGAAGCGATCCTCTACCCACAGCTTCCCAAACCCTTCCTATTCTACACTCCCTATATTCTCACATCCGTCACAGTACGAAATCGCTTTTCCGTTTTTTTCGTCATAAAAGAAACAACCCGTGAGGCAACAAGTCTTGGGTGGTAAAATATTCAAAGTCTCGGGTAACACTATCCTATCTCATAACAGAAAAGTGAAGAAAAAGTAATAAACAAATATCACAATTGTTTGTCTTGTCTAAGGTGTAAGCTACGAAGTGGTTACAAGACAAAGTTCTGACGAACATGTATATGGGGATGGTACTCTTAAAGGTCAGAGTGCTTCAAAAACTGAAGGTACGAAAAAAATACAACATAACATAAAGTTCAATACAAAACGTGTGTTTTGTACGTTTTGAAATATTTCTAATTTTTTCTAAACCATAAAATAAGGCTTAATCTATAAACCTAATACTAGTAGAGAAATAAACACTATAAAGGCAAACATTTTTAGATAATAACATTAATGTAACAACCAACAATTAAATGTAACTGATACATCATGCGTTTGTGTTGGGACGATGCTAACCTATGTTAGTCTGTATAGTGTAAGTTGTTGACAGGTAAAATCTGTTTACTTCCTCAGGTGTAATCTTTGTTCTACCAACGACTTGAAGAAGAACTGCTCGGATTTTAAAGGTGCAGTCGATGTTGATGTGTTGAGTATCCTTTGGACGCTCACAAAAAAAGCTTTAATGATTTTGTTTTTGGTTGTGCAAGGTTTGAAAGAATGATCTTAAATGATGGCTGTAAGAGATATTTTATGGTTTTTTTAATAACGCATTAAAACTTTCGCTTATTTGTGCAAAAAAAATTTCAAGAGAACTATTTACATTTAAATGTGTTTCGGTGCTAACATGGCATAATATCCTCATACTGTGGAACAAGATTCAGCTATAATAACTTTATCACATTTATGGCTATGTATTTTGTGAATAGAAGTATTTCTAAAAGTTTATTTTCAAAAAAGTTACTTTATAAAGCGCTGTGCAGTTCTAAATCTTCAGAATGTGGATATTTTGTTTGGAGACCGCGATTTTAGTTAGGGCTTATGTATTGTTAGTTGTGTACATTTGAGGTTAAATAATGTCCTCTTTTAGCTTTAAATACAAATTCCGCTGAATCTCGAGTTAAAGATGCTGAAGTCGCTTCGACTGCTGATCATCTGCTCCGTCCACTTTGCCATCGTTCAGAGAAGTGTCTTTTAAGGTCATTGTTCTACAACCACACACACAACTAGGGATTCCATTGGTCACTCATTCGTCATGAAATAATCAAGTAGCCAGCGTCGACGAGAGAGAGAGAGAGAGACTATCCCCCTACTGCCCCCTTACCCTTGCTTTCAAGTGGTTGGTGGACAGTTGACTAACCCTACTCCCCGTCAACCTGGCGGACAGGTGTGGGAGCCCCCGGGGTGTCAGTCTGTCTCCAGGCTGTTGACCCGTCTACCAGCCGGCTGGTCTCGCTTGGCTAAACAAATTCCATAGGGTAACTTCCAAATTTTGCGTTGAAGGGTTCAGTACAACAACTCATTCCACCAATATACTTTAATACCTCACTACTAAAGCAAACATTTTTTTCGTTGTAAATGCTAGTCCTCAAAAGGTCCCCACGATGTGGAGTTGTGTGTCACAGTTAACAATGAACAGTCTCAATATCTAAGCCCTCGAGCTCTGGTGTATTTTACTTCCTTGCTGAGGTGCGAACCTTAAGAGACCTGAATCAGTTCAGAGAGCCCCGTCTCATATTTCTCTGGTATTTGTTCCCATTTTCCTTTTCTCGCTGTTTTAAATTGGTGTAAATAATCCCTCACCCTTTCGCTGAGGAAGTAGTGAGCTCTTACTCGATGTGTGAGTGTGCTTGTGTGTGAGAGAGAGTGTGTGTGTGTTTGCATGTGTGTGTTCTTGTGTGAGTGAGAGAGATAGAGAAAGGCTATGTTCTTTACTATTTGTCAAACTACCAAACTAAACCATACGACAATCTTAGAAAAGAGAGAAACAAAGACAAAAACATAAACTGATGTTCAAGTTGGAGTTGCTTTCTTTTATCTTTACACCGACTACACACCCGGACTTAGCCAACCTTCGGGTCCACAAAAGGCACTACTTTTTTTCTCCTTCACTCGTCATGTGTTCAATTGTGTTTCCCACGTAGGACTAGGAAAAAAAATGTAAGCTGTCAAGACCTGGGGCATTGTACTTCCCTGTAGAGGTCGAGAACCCTCTGTGACCTGATCCTGTTAACCGCCCACCTTCCTTCTATCTTTATTTTTAGCTTCCTTCTTCGCTCTCTTTCTCTCTTCGTTTTAGAGATACATTAATTTATTTCAAGATTCAATGTGTGTATATATATATAATGCTAGTAAGAGTAATATCTGAAATTGCCCCGGTGGAGAAATAAAGCTGGATTGTTTTTGTATTGTACCTTTTTATGACAAGTATTCTTTATAAATAAAAAAATATATTACTTTTTTAAAGGTAAAATCAACTCTCCAATTTATTGTGTGCGTGTTTGTGTGAGTTTGCATTTGCAAACGTTGTGTGTGTGTTTTTGGGCAAGTAACATGTCGACAAATGCAATAAAATCAAACAGACGAACAAGAGAGAAAGAGAGTTCTAATCGTCGACACAAGTCCACACACGATAAAACACTTTGCTCCTCACCCCGGCTGACCTCAGCTCTTTTCTTTTTTTTTTAACGCTTCCTGTTCCCATTGAGCTGTCATGAAGGCTGAACAACAACCTCAGAGATAACAGATAACAACCGAGGAATGTTTTATCGCTCGCGTCGTAACACGACACCAGAAGGGAAGTATAAAACTGTTGATCGCACAGACAAGCCAACGACTACCCTTTCGAAAATGTTTTAATGTTAGACGTGCAAATCCATCTGTGTAAACATGTATTTTTTTCTTTTTCTATATTCATTTGTGCAAATATTGCTTCTTTACACCACTCCTCTCTCTTTACCGTTTCTTTTTCTCTCGCTCTTTTTAAATCTTTTTCTTTCTTAATGAGAGTATTGGAGTTTGTTTATCTGTGTGTGTGGTGTGAGTAGCAGAGAGAAAGAAGCATACAAATAGAATATGGATCTTAGTAAGTGTTTCAGATGTTAAATATAAAATATTTTATTTAAGACTTGTGATGTAGAAAGTTCATGCTGTTTTGGCTTAAGAGGCGTGTGAATTTTTGTGAACTGATTGGAGAAGCCCTCGTCAGCCGATAACCGTTATAAATCAATTTATAGCCTTTGATAACCCACAGCTCCTTAGGGGACATCTCAAACAGAACAAGAAAACGCTTCCGTCTCTTATCAAGGAATGACTGCCTACCATAGATAAAAATCGTTGAAGGGGGAATTTCCAGTCTGTGTAACAAACAAGTAGATTTTATTGTGTAATCAATCCCGCGATCGGGGAAACATTTTATTCTTACTAACATGGCTGTGAGGACCCTGTGGATCTTATGTGTCGCTAATCTTCTTGCTATAGAGGTTCATGCTGGTAGGTAAAATGTTATAGTTACTTCAAAATATGAACATATTTGAGTTGTGATTCCACTCTGTAGCAGTATTTTTCTTCTTTGTTTATTTGTTCTGCAGTACACGATATAGCTGAAGCGCATTTTAAAATGTTCGCATGTGTGATCACTAAAGTATGAACATAAGGTCTCACCACTGAAAGCAAGAACTTTCTCTCAGATGGTTAGCCAACGACAGTTTGCTCCTCATACTTCACCCTTTCTCAAATAATGCGAAGTATGACAATGCAAAAAACAAGCATGTTAAAATTTTGCGTAGGGTGATTAAAGATACTGCCTATTATTGTAAAACGGAAGAAACTGTGGCAATAATCATAAAGAAAAATATTTGCAATGCATATTTATGATTAGACTGCTAAGTTTAGTTTTGACGAATCAGAGTATATTTTATACACGGGTTTAGGACTGTTTGTGCTCTGTAGACGTTTTCTCAGGCTGTGTAAGATAAGACGATGACACTCTTAATAAAGAACTGATAAAAGTTAGTAATAAATCGAAAGTAGCACTGGGTCCACTATCAGTGTGGGGCAGCAAACCTTTCTTCCTCAACCCAGTTGTCGGCATTAAATAATTGTAAGACGAAAGGAAGCAAAGTAGAGATTGCCTAGAGAAAAGGCATTTTGTCTATCACTTCACCCCCCTACCCATCCGCCTTTAAAAAAAAACTAAAAAGTTAAGGACAGCCTTTGTATTTACCTTAAACTTAGAATGACAGAGGTGAAAGAAAGAGACTACATGGGTTTTAAAAAAAAAATTACTGTCTCCCTTAGATGATTATAATGATGATAGCGCTTAACTTGACCTCTAGAAAATATTTTATTTAGATTCTAGGAATAATTTAATTGTATCACAATAGATAATACTGTTATTTACACCATCCAAATTTATTTACTCCGTGATTTTGATATTCAATCAAGAATCCTGTCATTCAAGAGTGATATCAAGGCAGTGTCGTCAAAAGTTTGGACTAGAAAAGCTCAACTGTCATTATTCTCGAAGCGACTATGGAAAAAAACTGCTTAAGTTAGGAATATCACAAGTTATTGTTGTTCAGCTTAGATTAAAGTTCGTGTAAGCTAGTTACTAGGAAACATGACATTTTCCCCTGTAGCAGGTGATTGAAGTGGCCTAAGATAAATATGGGAGGGTCCAGGTAAATACTGTCGTGTTTGTATGTACTCCAGTGATCAGGTAAGGTGGAGTTTATGGTGAGGTTGTGACCTTTGCAGCGTGGGCAACAGATAAGAGCTTAAATAATAAATTCGGTTATGTGCTTCAATGGCAGGTGTCCATATTTTTTTCTTTACATTTCAGATTCTTAAATACTATAATAATAATTATAAACGCGCTGATACTTTTGTAATTTATTTTTAGGAAGTTTGCATTTTAAATAATGTTATCAGTTTAAGAAAGTATAATGAAACATGTTTATGTTGCAGGTTTGCATATCAGTGGTTGTGAAAATTCGATAATAGAGGGCACAGTCCCCTCATTTACATGTGGAACATTTGAAGAAGAAATGCTTCAGTGGACGGCTTATAACTACTTAGGTCAAACTGTCATACCTGGTTCGTGCAACAATCACACGTGTACATCTACCACTGACCACTTTAATTTAAGCATCGGTGGTACTCAGTCCACTGGCTACACATCAAGTCTAACAATAAAAGGGATCACAAGATCAGATAGTCAATTATTTTGTAACACATCCAAAGCACACTCTGAATGCAATTTAAATGTGATCGGTAAGTCAAAAAATGAATATTTTGCTTGTAGCCATTTGTCATGTTTTTGATGTTATATGTTTTCATTTTCTTTCATTTGTAAAACCTTTTTTTAGCTGTTAATATCGGTGGGAACACTTGTTGGTACTAATGTGTTTCTTTCATTTTCTTTCTAAAAAATATTATGATTACTACTAATTAGTCACCCTAAAGCTTCTCTGTCGAATGCTAAGCGTATTTTGCTAATTTATTACAGTTCTGCAAGGCAGCAGGCCTACTTTCACTTCATTGAAAACACTCTAAATGAACTCGAACCATATCGAAACATTATTGACAGCTATTTGTAAATGGCGATTGTTTAATCTCTGCTTTGGCCTTATTTTCTTAGCATTCATATTCATCTCTTAGGCTTAATAAAGTTTGAATTAACAAGGGATACCCACCCGATAAATTTTTTTCTTGGAATTGATATGTTATGCTCTGTTGTAAAAATAAGTCGCACATTTCTTGTTATTCGCTACTTTATCTAACAGCATATAATATTTTTCAAGGCTATGTATCTTTACTTGCTTGATGGATTGGTCAGCTCTAAACATGACATACCTTACATTTATTATTTGATTTTAGCTTTAACGATACAAATAACATTACTTTTATATGTTACGTAAAGAAGTTTCTATTTGAAGTTACGTTACAGTTTATAAATAATGTAAACCACGCTGATCCAACAAATTGTGGGAAGGTGCTGGGCATTGTCTTAAATTTGTTTAAAAGGGTGAAGTCCCAAGTAGTTGATAAAACTGTTTAAAAATGGTAGAATTTTAAAGTGGTAAGTACAAAGGATTCCAAGAAGAGAGACCATCATTTAAAAAATTCGCTGGTCAGTAGAGAATCGGCAAGGAATTTAAAAACGTTTTTCATGTATTTCCCATTAAAGTATATATATATATATCAGATGTATTTTTGTTTACTAGATACATTTTATGTATTACACATCTACCACATACTTTTCTAGCACCTGGCTGCGTCGTTCCTGAAAACTGCAGCGTGCGGATACTAAGTTCGCAAATCCACGGGGCATGCGCAGTTGAAAGGATGTTTATCTCAGGTGGCAATTATTCTTGCACGTGGCTAGTAAACAATGACAAGGTATTTTACCCAGGTGTTTATAACAAACGGTTAAGAAATTTTAAAATATATGGAAATTCGTCAAAATGTATTTTATAATTACATAAAATTCATTTCAAAAGTTTTTTTTTTTTTGAATAGTATTTCCAAAGGTATGCAGGTTGCTCACTTTTACTAGACGTCAGTAAAAATAGTTGGAAAATGTTTGTGTAAAGTAGGAATTTATCGAGAGAAGCAACTAAATCTGGTTTAAACTCTACAAGTCAAGTATCTTAGACGTCATTGTCGTATAAATTATAATAAAAGAGACCTTTTTACTGTTTTGGAATGTAGTAAATGCGAATAGAATTAATAGACTGGTAGTTTTTGGCATAGCTTTAGAAAAATATGTAACAGATATCGTGTTGTCCATTAAGAGTGTTTTGGTATCTTTAAATATTCAATAATAATAAGTCAAAAAATATTTCAACCTTGCTGCAGATAAAAGGAACTTTCAGTCAGACGCTGACTGAGTATACTGTTGAAGCAACAAAATATTGGAAAGGAGTTTGCCATTTGAGTATGTTAATACCTGTTGACCAGCACTTCTTCATCGTCAACATAAGTATAGACCCTGGGCCACCAAACTATTACGTTGGGACTCTGAACATCACACGTAAGATAACTTCTTTCTTGTTAGAGTTGCTAATTTGTGTTTGAGCATTAAATTCTTTATACCTACAATGGCACAAGAAAAGCTACCGTGTATGTTTGTAAAGCGAAAAGAAAAGTAACTATTTTCTTTACACAATATGTATTAAGAGACTAAACTATTTCTCTTATTCTTATTTGTATTTTGTCTCTCGCTGGGTATTATATTAGCTGCCTAAGAGGGTATATTATAAAAGCCCGTTTGTTACCATAAAAATCAAGTGAAATAAAGGACAGCCAGTGTTTTATTGCAGTCTTTACTTCATTCATTATTCTACAGATGGTCCATCATCAGTTCACATCTCAGGCAACACAAAAATATCAAAAAATGGGACTGAGACTGTGTTAGTGTGCACGGCGATTGATGTTTATCCTTCAGCTGTGTTTGTCTGGAACATCACGTGTGACAACGAGACTCACAACGAGACCTCGAGCACGTGCATCCTATCAACAGCCCACGTGGACGACGAGATGACCATCGAGTGCAAGGCGAGCAACAGTGTCTTTGAGAACGTGTCTTCTTCTGAGGTTTATGCTTTAAGTACCAGAGGTAAGCACAAAGTACAAATATATTAATAGAATACCTAAAGTACTTAAAATTAATACTATTTGAAACTTGTGATTTTAAACTATCTTTGATGACAAAGACCGTCATCACCTCTCTACCTTAATACTGTCAAGGTAAGTACTGAAGTGGTCATATGCCTCCATATACATGTGTAGGATTTATTATGTCTACGTTACTTTGGATATAGTTATTAGATAAAATTACTCTGTCCAAAACGTTTACGAGTAGGATATGTGTTAAATACATAACAAAATAATGTTAACCTATGTTAGTGCGCATACCTGGTTTTTAATATAATGCGTTTGATTCTATCTTAAAGCACATTGACAAAAAATAAATATTTCTTTTGCTAAAGTGATCAGGTTTTTTTTCAGATGACATAAAGGCCCCTAGTGCTAGCTCAGCAGAAAGTAATTCAGGAGCAATAATTGGTGGTGTTATTGCTGCTGTGGTTATTATCGCCGTCGTAATAGGTGTTGTCATTGTATATATCAAGAAAAAACGAAAAGGCAAGTACAATTACATCTTATATGTTAAACATTATTTTTTTCTCTTGCAAATTAGATGGATTATACATGACGAAATCGTATAAACCAGGGTTTCTGTAATTTTTATTAATTTGCGTTTATTTTGATTATATTATTCCTTTTTTTAAATCCTTGATTTGTAAACATAATTTATTGTCCAAATCAACATACTTTCACACACACACACACACATGCACAAAAACACACCCATAGAACTCGCGATGTCTGTCAGTATGAAAAAATGGATAAAATAGATTGCTTTTGGTGAAAACATACCTGTTTGTGGTCTCACTGCTGAGAATACATTTTTATAAATTTTCCTACTCTACTAAACTTTAGGTCGCCTTTACACGTTTTGTTTTACCTTTGCTTGTTAAACACAACTTACTATACCGGGGTTTCGGTTATTTTGTTCGCTTCACGGCAGGTCTTTTATTTCACTATTTTTTTACAAGACATATCACAGACTTGATCTTGGCTAAGGCGAGTATTTTTCTCTTTAATTACTTTAAAAATTTAATTGCTCGCTAAAATTGTGCTTTTTTGAACCCTAATCATCGCATGAAAAATTAGTTATCAGGAAAGTTAAACATTGCTTTTTATGAGTACATATGCTTTACTAAGTAAATATAGTACATAGTACATTATATTTTTATACTATATCTTATTATAATACATTATATCAACCACAATTAACACCATTCTTCCTCACGATGACTCTCGTTGTCCTTCCAGCATTCAACAGCTTTGCACATATATTAAAGACCTCAGCAAGACTAAATTAGACAACTAAAATCGAATGTAGTAAACATAATTCTACATTTATTTTAAAACTGTGATTAAGTGAGTATTTATTCTGTAGGTTCAGGAGAACCAGAAAGTAAGAGAAGCGTTCTTGGATCTTCTTCTAACACTGCTAACTTCTGTGAAGAAACTACTCGTTCTTCGAATCCTTATTCCGTGGCCAACAAGTCCAAGACAGGGACATCAGTGAAACAATATGAAACACCATCGGGGAATCTGTACACCGCTGGTACCCAATTGATAGTCAATCACAAAGAGCTTGAAAACACAGCTTTTGATGAAGCACCTGACTGTTATGTATATATAAGTGAAAGTAATGTGGACCTTCAAGACAGGCAAGACTCACAAGGAACACAGGAAACAAAGACAGCAATAAATCGGGAAATAAAACAAAATAACCCACCAGCAAGCGAGGACATATCAGGTATGTCACATTGTCTTAAAATTGGTTGAAAATTATTAAGGAAACTATATAATTGAAATAAAAACAAGTAAAATAAATAAAGTGAGAGAAAAGTAACTTTCGAATTTTTGTTTGTTTATTGTAGATGTTAACGTAAATGGTCATGGCTTTAAACTTATGATGACATTACTTAATATTTCATAATGGATCTGGATTTTTCCTTTCAGTATTGTATAAAATCAATTAAAACAGCATTAATAGCATCCTTCAAACTTAAAACTGACGATTATACATAATTGTTGTTGTGCACACAGAATGGCGATGTGTGAGAGACTAGGTCACAATAACATAATCTAATAAGTGGTGGAACCTTTTAATTTAAATTTGCAAAACAAGTGTGAAAATGATAAAGTTTAAAAATGTGTGACATACGTAGAAGTCAATAGACAAGGAGGCACCTAAGTATAAAGAACATAACACTTTTAAAAACTTCCAGACACTGGCTACACGAGTGTCACAGAAGTGGCGACTGATTCCGAGTTGGGCATCTATCATGTTCCCTGGGAACCTATACCTATATCCATGGACCAAGATGCAAATGTAAGACAACTTTTAAATGCTGTAAATAAAACCAACTTTCAACAAGTTTCATGCAACATTTATATCTGCATTTTGTCACAAAGTCCTTTTATAAAAATATCCTTAAACATTATAACTTAGAAAAGGTGACATCATACAGAAACTGTTTTTTACTACATTGTGTTAATAAACTTTATTATTTTTAGGAATCTGGGATCATTAGGCAAGGTATTTGCTAATGTTGGTTTTTTTGTGTTTCATTTCCTGTTACATATTTGTTCACAGGTCTACTCTATAGCAGGAGTAGCAGAGGACGAATATAAGGAGCTACACATTAAAGAAGAACATTCTCGGCAAGAAGTCCAAGCTTCTGACTACAACCACCTTCAGTTCACATAGAACCTGTCTTTGAGTGTTTAACCCTGACTCAACTCAGCAGTATTGCTGTTAAATTTGTTATGGACTCTGTTTACTATACATATTAGTCCTTAATTGCTTGAATCTCAAATCAAAAAAGAAAAACAAATCTTTAGAAAAAATGGATTTTGTTTACGTATTTTATGTTTTAATGTATGTATAGACACAAAGCTATAAAACATTGATGTACATGAAATCAGATTTTCTATACTTATTTTGTCAAAGTTTTTCTAAATAATTTTTTGAAACTTATAAATAAAATATTTCAAAATTAAATGCCAATATTGTTTTTTAAAATATGCACTTTATGTTTCTGATTGTTGACGGATTTTGTAATAAATTTTTTTAAAATATAATTAGCACTTTGTTAACATTTAATGACCAATAAAACTGTGTTACTCTCGTGATTCTTTTTATTTATTTATTCATTCTTATCAGAATTTAGCATCAGCTAGTGACTTAGTCTGAATGAGCACATGGGAGGTAAAAAAGGAAATCCCACACATATGCACTTTCTGTTTTCTTCTCTTTTATACTCTTACAATTGCACAATAACACAGACAAAGGCAATAAATGCTAAAACACTATAAAGCAAACAACCAGAAAAATGATTGTTTTCTTTTTATAAATTTATTTACTGCCTCATATTCCCTACTACTTTAAATAGACATATTTTCGTTTTAAAATTACAGCTCCAGCTTACGACACCGCCAGAAGACCTGCCAGCAATCAGCACATCTATGAGGACATTGATAAAAATTTCCAGCCTGCGGGCACCTGAGTCACGTGATCTTTGGTTTGGAATAGCTTCACATGCTTTAAGTTTTCTGCCCGTTTGTTTGTTGGTATATTATTCGCGCATATAAATAATGAAGTGACTAAAGAATGTTTGCTCAAAGCTAAAAAAAGAAAAACTGAAGTGGTGCTACTAACTTTATTTCACGTAAAACAGCTTGCTTATTGTAAAGTGGTCATTAATGTAAAAAGAAGATAACATTATATGAGACTTTTTTTTTAATCTCAGAGGGCGATTAGATGCACATCAATGCAAAAATATTTTTTGATGTTACTTTAAGTCAATATGTGTAAAACCTCATACATGTAACATTGTACAGGAGTTGGGTGGACAAGTGGGGGAGGGTATGGCGAACCTGTAATGGTTAAGGGCGGTTGGAAGGAAATATAACCCATGCGTGAAAAGCGAATGTCGTCAAGGCAGTTGTGAATAAGGAAAAGGTGAGAACTGAAGGGAGACGAACACCACCACAGCGACAACACCTCGGGCGCACGTCGTCATTGTCTGTTCTTCACTCAAGCGTATCAAGACAAATCTTGCTTTTCCTTCACGACTTGTAGTATGCCAAATATTCTGATGTATTTTTTTTTAGTGGCTGCAGTAGAGTGATTATACTCTTGCATTTAAATGTTGTTCCTAAGGAGTTTTGTGTACAGTGTTTGATGAGAAATGAAAGAGTAAGTTTGCGTGCGACTTTAGATGTTTTGACGGACATTTAATAAACTGACCCTTGTCATAACACACACACACACACCCTGAATTCTGGGAAATTATTCTGTGTTAGAGGTCGTTGTGTTTAAGGTGTGTGTGTAGGTGTGTTGATGGGGAGGGGATGTGCATAGAAAGGGTGTGTACTAGCTTTGGATAGACATATTGAAACATACACACACACTGGAATACAAAGTGTTGTATAGAAAAAAACCTCACAAAAGGGCCGAATTGCGTGTGCTGTGTACTATTTTGCTCGGAGGGGTTTAGTCACGATCACCTGTATACTTTATATCTCTTATCGCCTCACCTTTAAAGCAATGTTGAATAAAGTTTTTAACAACTAGTCCCTGGCAGAGCAACACAATACACAGCTTTTGTGCCTCAGTTACCTTACAAGGAACAATATTGTGGACTGGCAAAGTTGAAAAGTCGACCTGACCTGAATCTGTTCAGGTAATCACACAGCTCACATACCTCTCCTCCTACCTTTTCCCCTCTCTCTCTCTAGCAAAGGTGTACAGTGCACATTCCTCAACCTTTCGAGATAAAGCTTAGCCATTCAAAGCACGAGTGTGGTTTTATGTTTGTCCGCGGGCATTGCGTGTGTGTTTGTAAGTGTATGTGTGTGTGTGTGATATATTCTTATTCATATATATATATAGAGAGAGACAGGGTTAAATTAAATTCATAAACTCCCGTCTTATTAAAATTTTGTAATGTCAAAGCTAAACCGATTACAAACCGTAAAAATTAAAACCATGTCAACAGCCACAGCATGCTCAGAAAGAGAAAAGAAATCAAGTAAACAAAGATATTACTCATGCTTGAGACCAACAAACCACACAACACATTGTTGTTCAGCCAGTACAAGCTATTTATAATAAAAAAAATCAGGAAGCTCAACAACGCAGGAATGACTCCATTACTCGCATCGTAACAAGAAACTTTATACAGAAATGTCTATCTCACAAACAATCAAATGCATAAACTTTAAAAAATATGCTTCGTTATTAGTTTTCAGCAATCTGTGTTCCAAACGAAGCTTTTTCTTCAGTCTCTTTCATTTCTTTCAAAAGCTCCATTACACTACCATCGTTCCCCCTTTACTTGTTTTTTTTCACTATCAAGGTAGGAGTGTGTGGATTTCTTTTTCACTCTTTCTCTCTCACCCTTCTCTCTCTCTCTGTATATACGGGTGGTAAAGAGTCAGGTCAAGTGTTTGTAACCCCGGTATTCATTCTCAATGTGTGTCTGGCTTCTCATAAGGGCCACAGGGGCCATTGACGACTGTCAATGGGATTTAAAACTTGTCAAACCTGTTTCAAGCATTTACATTTTTAGACTCATCGAAGCAGATCCTCGTAAAAATACGCTTTCAAGGACCTAAAGAACCCTCTGGCTAATATGTGTGTGTCACTGAGTCCTGCTCCTTTCACTATTTACACAAATTTTATCTGCCCGATATTGTATTTGTCACTACAGAAAATCAAACACCTTCACGTAAAAGTTATCTAATAATGAACACTATTCTCAAATTTATTTCTCTTTCTCTCTGTGCAAATGTTGAAGCCCGCGTGGGCATGTATACACATGGTTTTGTGGAAAAAAACCCAACAACAACCGAAGAACAATAGCAACATAAATAACTTTTGCCTTCGACTTTTTTGGAACACCAACTCAGGTCTTCAGGATGTATCTTTGGGATTGTGTGTCCATGTGTTAGAGAGCAAACGTGACATGACATTAGTGTGTACAAAATAAATGTGGTTTTACTTCGTGGAGGACGGTGTCCCACTTTACTGGAGAAAAACCTTGGTGAATATGACACACGTGTATAAAGGAGGACATTCACTGGTCTGACAAGTCGCACGGCGATGTTTTTATAGTGTTTGTCATTGCTCCGATAGCAAGCAAGAAAATTAATCTCGTCCTAACCTCAGCTCAAAGTAAGGAATTTTTTTCATCGAGATTTGAGTGTGAAAGGTTTTATGTCTCTGTTATTGTGAAGGTGTTAGCTGGACCATGAAGATTTCCCTCTCTGTATACAGGTGACAGAGGCAATGGCTGGCAGACGACTGTGGATAACATGTCTCGTATCACTGCTCACCATAGAGGGTCATTCAGGTACTGCAAGTTTATATTTATTTTTTGAGATATGAAGTTTGTTAATCACCACTAATCTGTGTTCACCTAAGTTGTACAGGTCTGTATCGATTGATTGTTTAATGCTTTATCAATAATAAAAGAGTAGTTAACTATTCGTTTGTAAACACTACAGTTATGTTTGGTGCAGGTTCGAATCTTGTCTCAACTGTTACATTTTTTTATTACAGGTTTGACCATTGGTGGCTGTGAACAGGGCAGTGTCGTGGTTACTAACGGCACAGACCCTTCATTCACCTGCACCACATCTTTGTCGAACTGGTTGTGGTGGAAGATTTTCAGTGAGGAGGGAACATATTTCGGCTACTGTAACAGATGGGGATGTACACCGTGGAATATCCAGTATACGGTAGATGTGAAAGGTTCTTCGTCCAGCGTCTACACATCCAGTCTGATGATAAAGAGGATCACGGGAAACTCAACCAGGACACTAGTTTGTAGCAGCCCTGGGGAACCTTTGGAGGCTTGGTGCAGTCTGACAATAACAAGTAAGCTGGAAATGTAAACGTGCACAAAATAGTTTGTCAGTGTATATATTTATATACATAAACTACAGGTTATTCTCAAGAACTAACCATAGAGTTGAGACTCCATTTTTGATGAGTGCGAATGATAATATACTATCATCTGCTGGAAGATATTCACAATGACTGTACCGACTACCGATGAAGTGCAGATGAAATCGCGACCAGACGGTATCAACATAAATCAGTTACATATTAAAGTATTTATTCGGAATAAATTTATGACACAATCTGAAGTAATATTTATTGTATTATCACTCATACAGATGAACAATTTACTAAAGAAAATGAGGACAAAGGAACTGGATCGTCTGTCGATGAGAAAGGAGCGATAATCGGTGGCGTTATTGGAGGTGTGGTTCTCCTCGCCATTGTTATCGCCATTATCGTTGTCTGCATCCTCAGACGAAAGAAAGGTTTGATTTCTTATTCATATTCAAATACGTTTTAAAAAATATGCTACACATGTCTTGAAACCACTTTTGTGGTTTTATTCATTCTGTTTAAGATTAAGATTTAAAGACTGCACACGAGAAACTGAACTACTTTCTCATGATTATATCTGAACACATTGAGTACAACGATTGTCTTCTATTACCAACATAAAGCTTCAATCATAAGTTTATATTATATTTTATTCAAGTTGGAGTGATATTTGTGTTATTTTCTGCAGATAAAGACTTTGATGTTCAAAGGTCAGACACTACAAGTGATTCAGATCCGCCAGACTTTTCAATGGCTACCTACCAATGCACCAGATGTTAAACAAGATATTTTAAAAAGTCATAAAACTTGAAACCATTCCACACACTACAGTGAGACTGACAGAAGTTTCAGCAAAATGTTTGGTCGTTAATTTCTTTTTTTTTCATTTTTACTGAGGTTTACAAACTTGTCACAGTGCGACCGTTGAAACAAGTGCTGTTACTCCTAGTAGAAGGGAGGGGACAAGATTGTTTGTGCCTTGTTTTATATTAATGGATAAATGTGTGAATACAGTACCTAGCTAGTATGTTGTTTAAAGCTCTTGAACAAAATGTGTATATTAACTTGCTGCATTAGCCTAATATATGAAGGCTTAAAATATGTTTAAGCTCGATAAAAAAGCATTAAACCTACATTTTTCGGGTGTAAAGCTTATTATTCGCAGGGTAACAATACGTTGGTTATTCATAGAATGATATTTTTGAAGTCAAGGATTGCTTTTTTAGTCTTTTTTATTCTCTTTTCCCTTTTAGGCTTCTTTGTGATTTTATCTGCCCACTTCTTTTCTTTATACTTTCTATACGACAGGAGCGGGAGTGTGTGTGTGTCGCTGTGCATGCGGGTGTGTGCTTGTGTATATATGTGGTATATATCTGTGTACCTGAGCGTTGTAGTGTGTGTGTGTTTTTAACGTGCACAAACGTATCCAGTGTTACTTTTTTTTTTTTTGAAAGTGGTGTCTCTGATGTCTTTCTTGTTTATTTTACATACATTATGTTAAATAGTTCGGGAAATGCTTATATGTTTTTTTTATTGAAAATATACCTTGGAAGTATTATCATTCATTGTTTGTGCTTGAATATAGATGTATGTGCGTGTGTGTCTGTGCTATTCATGTCACAATAAACAAACTTATTTTGCTATTAGGAATACAAACCGACACCCGAACCCTTTGGACCATAAGAGAGTAAGAAGAAAACAAGCGTACCTGAGTAAGATTAGTGCAAGACTACATTTGTCGTGTTTGAGGCAGGTCGATACATTGAACAAACATGTTTTGCACTGAGCCTTCCCTGACCTTAGCTGTCCCTTTCTTTCTCTCTTTCCTTTCGCTCTTTGCTCCCATAAGCAACACACCGCCAGGAAACGTAACTCGTACATGCTTGTATCTTTAGTTTGCGCAGGGTTGTCTGCCCAGAACAACGATTAAAAAGGGTTTAGAACAACTGTCAGGGAAGGAAGCAAGTAATCCGTACACGGATTTTTAAACTGACATATTCACTGAAGTTTCTGCAAAGCCAGAGTAGTAAATAAAAATTCGTGGTTTATTTTGAATTTCTGTATTTTTTTCTTCGGAATAAAACACTAACATGAAACGGTGCTGCGTGCAAGTTTCTAGGTGAATTGAAAACAAACTATTTTAGAAAGAACTTTGCCTTCCTTTGGAAAAAGTGTGTGTGTGTGTGTGTGTGTGTGTGTGTGTGTGTGTGTGTGTGTGTGTGTGTGTGTGTTGTGTGTGTGTGTGTGGTGTGTGTGTGTTAGTGCATTTCATTACATCTCAGCTTGCAGGCTCGGAGATCTTCACAAACTGTACTTATATAATGACAGGAAACAAAACCCTGGCTAAACCACAAGCTGCTTAAAGAGAGAGATATCTTGATATAAAGTTTAAACAGAACAAGGAAGGAAACATCCCTTGCACCACACACTGTCTGCAGACTGTCTTTGGACGGAGAAGCAAACTGTGTTCTGTGTAGAGACTGGGCTTACAATGACTGTATATACTGTGAAAAGACATTTTATTATATCGTGGATTTGCTATTTGTGCTGTGAAGATTTATATTAAATACGACAGCCAAGTCAAGTGATGGATGTCTGGAGCCTGTGGATGTTGTGTGCTCTTCTCGCTGGAGAGGGTCATTCAGGTACTTCAACATTTTAGTCGACTTGAAACACGTTCATTGTATTATCTTTGATTATTTCTTAACTAAAGTCTTTTTATTTTAAAGTTTGTAAAGATCAAACTGTTTAAGGGTAATATTTCCTCCTTTTTCCCCAGATACCCCTTTCACCACCCTTGTCTTTCAGAGTTCGAGCATTCGGTAATGGTAACGCACTCTAGCAAACAAGCCAACCAACTAGCTGACTATTTCTCAGTAAAGCTCTTCCTTTACAAAATAAAAAAAAAGAAAACAAAACAGCAACATTGGTACTTAAATGCAATAACTTTTGCAGTTTCAGGTTTGACTATTGGTGGTTGTGAACAAGGTAGCGTAGATGTTACTGAAGACACAGATCCCTCATTTACATGTCCTGCATCTTCTTCACATCAGATACAGTGGAAGGTTTATAGTGAGCAGGAGAAAGAACTCTATTCTGCATATTGCAAAAGCAGGACCTGTAAACCATTGAATAACCAGTTTAACTTATCCATAATAGGCTCTAAGTATGGAGACTACACATCAAGACTTATGATAAAGGGGATTACAAGAGAATCCGCTCAGAGACTGGTTTGCATTGTGTCCTCAGAACGAGCCGAGTGCACTTTGAGAGTCATTGGTAGGTTGAAAAGGATGAAAAATCCTAATGTGCTCGCACATGTCACATTCTGATTATTCATTTAAACTAACTGCTTAGTAAACTATTTCTTTTTACCGAACAGCTAAAGATGGTCTATTATCATTCCAATACCACCACTTTTAAATTTTCTTTTTTCATATTTAATAAAGATGTGAAGTGCAGATATAATCAGAATGCAGAGAAACATCTCTCTCGTTAGGGCTGTTACTTTGACATTTTTAAAATTAAACTATAGGTATATTTTAATGTTTTGTGTGTGGCGTACTCGTTTGATTGCTTGCGAGGCGTCAGTGGACAATCGCACGTGACCACTCCACGCTGCACTCTTCTACCTTTTTCAGAAACAAAAAGGACTAATCGTTAACAAATTTAATTAGAAAAAAATGGGAAATGAAAGGAACGTGAAATGCTCAAATGACGGATGGTATACGATGATGTGTTTTTGGACATTGTGCCGCGGTTAGTGATGTTGATTAAGAACACAGTACTGCCATACATCTATCTCAACATCCGTCGCACTCGAGGTCATTGCAGTCGAGAACTACGATGTATGGCTACGGCAAAAATAACACAAAAATCTAATAATTGAGCAGAATTTCCGTAATCCCCAAGCAATCGCAGTAGAAGTCGTTGTTCCAATGCGACGTGTGGTGATGATGGCAATAACATGATAGTCCGATGATTTAATGATCTGATAGGTCTTCCGTGCAAGGCAATGAATCGTTGTGCATTGCAGAATACAACTAGACAGCAACAAGAATATTAACTTTTGTCTTATTCATCGCTTTGGGATGTACTGCTAAGAACTACTCAAGTCGGAAATAGAGAAATAATTAGTCCGAAGCTACCGCATACCACTGGACCGTTAAACTGTGCATCACGTGATGACTGTTACCACTGCTTGCTGGACAATATTTACCCCTACCTGTTGACACAAGCAACAAACACACACACACACTTCCGATGCTTTTTCTCTGTTACCACTCTTGCCTGTTTCTCTCTACTTTCTATGTATGATGTTCAAGACTAATATTCACTGACCAACAAAAAAAAACAAACTTGTTTACCTAGGATTATATAAGTTAAGTTTATACAATTTGAACATATATTTATTTGTTTTTAAAGAAAAGGAACAAGAAAAAGACTCAAATGGAAAAGGAGGAATAATTGGCGGCGTTGTGACAGCTGTGATTGTCATCGCTATCATTGGAACTATCATTACTGTCTACACAGTAAAACATCGGAAAGGTTTGACTACTTAGTGTCATATTATACTTTTTAATTTCATAGGCTGCTTGTTAGTTATTTGCTAAATCCAGTTTTCATGTAGTCTGAGGATTGTATCTAAATTTCCAGCTTAATGAAAAGGGTTGCTACAGCATCTCCTCCTTCTTTCCGTGTGTGCCCTTGGTCTTTTGTCACAATAGCTAATTAAACACCCGCTGGCTTTAAAAACCAGCTGCATAGTGTTTATCTCTAAAAGGTATTTGAGGGTGTAAACAAGAAAATTTTAACATTTTCTTTAGTTTATTGTAACAATTATTGTGCAAAAGCTGTTATTTTTTTTATTTTGGGGTTATATTCATTTTGATGCAAAAGTAATGCGGGTTTTACAATCGGTGGACATTGAATTGTTTATCATCTTTTCCATTGCACTTTACTTACTTTCTTTCTATCATTACAAGTCAGCTAAAATATGGTAGCCCGGCACACATATTTTGAGAGGCACCCGTCGCATGAAAACAAAGACCGGGACATAAATTTTAATGTCGGTGCCATTACTGAAACCCTTGTATATCATCGACGATCTCCAGTCTCTCGAGACGGCTAATAGAGTGTCTAATCGTCCCATAAATCACTAGGACTAGGCCTGTCTCGAACTTGTTTCCGCGAAGATTACTTTCCTCTTCACACAACAAGAAAGCAGCAGCCATCTTTAGCTAGAGTCGACAGAAGGTCGGGGAGGATGGGTCGAGCTGTCTCTGGCTTGAAGGACGGATCTGCCGGCGGAAGTGGTTTCGACAAGACCATCACTTTATCGAACTCAGAGACTCTGTCAGCCTTTACCAGTTCTTAAGTGGCTTCGAGACCCTACAAGACCTCAGTCCATTATGTAGGAATGTAAATAAATTTTAAGCTTTAAGTTTGTAAGTTTGAGTTCAGTTGCACTTTAAGGTTTGTGGAACTTTATTTACAATACTCAGGCAAAAAATAAATTAAAATCGTGTTCATAGAGAGGAAAATTGGTATTAAAACAATTGTTGGTGTGCAGGCACGTTTTTCAGAGGAAGATTTACACTTAACATTTGGAACAGGATTTTTAAATTCTGTCAACGAAGAAAGTCCCAGCCCTCGGTGGTCGTCACCAAACCTATCAGACAAACTCCCATCAAACGTTTCGCGGCTCCTTCAGGCGACCTCTACACCCTGACTTTGTCAACGACTTCTGGTGGAGTCAGTGATGAACCTTCAACAATTTATGAGCCTATTGAGAACACAATGTTCGGGACATATGAGAACTATAATCCCACGAGGAGCAAGGCAGTTTGCGAAGTGACTGGAGGGAAGGCAGCAGCAAATCCGACAAAAAACTTTAAACCATCCACAGCAAGTACACTGAAGAAGCAGAATACATTAGGTGACTCATGTTACTATATATATATATTCAGTCATCCATATATCATTTCATACTCTTCGTGTAAAATTAAAGTCATTCTAATGACAAAAACCAATAGTTGTAACTAAAAAGGGATATCATAGGAACCTTATCAAGAATGTATAAAACACTAGCTGATTTTTTAATATTCGTTGGTCTATTGATGTTAATAGTCAGAAGAATATTATATCATGGATCTTGTCATCAGCTAGTTAAGTAGTTTTTACTGGGTAAAAAAAAATGTTTCCATTTTATAGTCATATTTTAGAAGCGAAAAAATCCACTCGCAAATAAAGATAAAATATGTTTTTGTTTCAATTCATTTATTTGTAAATAAGATTATACTGGTTAACGCTTACATTACAGACACTGTCTACATGAATGTAACACAAGTGTCGACTGATTCTGGCTCAGGAGTCTACCACAATGTTCCTCGGTTAACAATCCATGCACGCAGGGAGGCTGACACCAGGGTAAGATTTAAAAAATTAATATGACTTAAAAAAGGATTATTATTAGAATTTCTAGATGAATTACAAAAGTACTGATTAGAATAGCATGTGTTTTTTCTTTTAAAAAACAACATCAGGCACTTTTAGGGGTTAATAACTAAATTGATGATTTAAAGTTTGAAATTTATTAAAAATTTTAGTCAATTTACATTTTCATCTAAGCTAGAGGTATATATATATTGGCATTTTTTTCATTAAAACATTATTTAAATCTTCAATAATTTTCGTAAAAGGATTATGACCATCACTTTTTTAAAAACTGTTTTTTTATTCTTTCTTATACAAGTCACTAACAATTCTTATTTTTAAACAGGACAAATGTGCAACAGCACTTTCAGACAGCAACTATAATGCCCTACGTTTTGAAGAGGATCATAGTAAACAACAAAACCATAATGCTACCTACCACCACCTTCAACATGATTAGATGTCTTATTTTTCCCAAAAGCAATGAAAATTCACCTGATATGTCGTTTTTCTAATATAAACATCTTTGCAGAAGTTTCCCTGACAATTTACTAATAACATAATAAAAAAAACCTTATCTATGTGCTTGACACCTGTTACCTTTAGAACAAGTATGAGAAAGTTTAAATTGTTTGTGTCTTGCATGGACAGACAGCGAAGCTACTTTAGAAATGAAAAAAAAAAAGTCAAAGATTTTTAATAAAGGACAGATAATAAGCGCTTACTCTCTCTTGCTGACGGAAACTCTTTTTTCTTATACATTGTTCCCTTGATGCGCATTAAAGATTTTTTATAGTCAAATGCCAATTGCTAAAAGGTGTCAGCCAAACAGCTTTAATACACGATTGTCTTTTGTTTAGTAATATATATATATTTAAATAAATCAAAACTCGATAGAATAGTGCTATTATGCTGTTTATGTATACATGGACTGTAAATTGTAATATGTAGAGCTGAACTACCCTCCCTAACATAAATGTGATTAACAGTGAGACTCACATCTGATTATGTAGCAGTGTCAGCCAGAAAATTAAGTTTACAGATTCCATGTCTTGAACAATTATTGAAAGTATTGTTGTATATATCTATAATTCTTTATTGCATATGTCTATCTCATTATATATATATATATATATGCACATATATATTACATACTGCGTGAGTGCGGCTGTATAAATGTTATTAGGAAGTGTTACATATTCAGTCTAAGGTCAAGTGTAATTTAATTACCCACGTGCTTTGACACACTGGCGATCTGAGACACTCTCCAAGATTGTCCATTTATATTTTCTAAAACACATTTTATGCTCCTCTTTTAAACTATACAAAAGAAAGGTTACATCATCATTATAATCGTCATCATCACCACCGACACCACCAACACTACCATCATCATCAACACGAGATTTGTATAGCACATACGCTCAAAGGGAGCGTACTCTTATTAGCCCTTAGCTATTAAAAGAAGCACACTGTCTGTTGTACTTCCTACTTGTCTACTTTAGCTTGCAAGGCATGTGTGTGTGCGTGTGTGTGTATGCAAGCGTTTGTTTTTGTATGTGCGCGTGTGTGAGAGAGAGCTAGATGAAGAGGAATGTACGTGTGTGCTCGTGCGCTTGTGTATGTTTCACTGGTTTTGTGGCTAACATACAAACCAACATACCAGCAATCAAAATAAGGGAAAGGGCATAAGGAGAAAAAATACAGAATACGAGACAAAGAAGGTGAAAGCAGAAACAACAAGAACGGACAAACATCCGTCAAAAAGATTTCCGAGTGTTTGAGAGGAACTGCCTTCTATGCAATCGTGTAGTTACACTCTGCACCAAGTCTGTTTGTTTGTGTGCATGGCCTACCTATAGAATAGTGTGTGTGTGAGAGAGCGAGAGTGTGTGTGAGAGTATGTTCGTGTGTGTGTTTGCTTGTATGCGTGTCTATTTATGTGTGCCTGCGGGTGTTTGTATTTGTAAGTGTGTCAAATCACGACAGCAATAAAGATGAGACAAGAGAAGGTCAGAGAGCTGGCGGGTTTTCTACAACAAAGTAGGTGAGCTGACAGCTCGGCAACAACACAAGTACAAACTCGAGTACAGTGACACCCCGCGTGTCCCCACCCCTGTCGTTATCTCTGCTATCTTGACACTGTAGGTCACACACCCGAAACAGGATCTGACACTACACATCACGGTTGGTTTGAGTCCTTCCTCATGTCGTTTCTTCCAGTGGATTGCAAGGTGTGCATTCTTATAGTTTGCTCTCTCTCTCCTTTTTGCTAGCAAACATATCCACAGTATTCGAAAACACACACACACAAAAGCAAACAAGAATTTGAGTTACTTGGTCACATTAAAATCTTTGGTGTTTCGTGTCCAAATATAGGGGACATTAAAAAAAAATAAACTACTCATAACTACTCATATATTCAACACTTTTAGTAACTATTCAAACTGCATAATTAGGAAACCATTAAAAACATTAAAACTATTTCTACACAAATAAGTGCAAACACACTAAACACAGTAACTGTGCAACATGTTCAGGAATGACGAGCAGCAAACCATTGCAGGGGAAGGAACTCCTGTCAATTAATTTTAAAAGAAACACGAGTTATCGTTCTTATAAAATCACAGCAGAGTGTGTCGTACACTATAATTGCCGTGCAGCAGTCTTCTGCGTCTTGTCTGGTTGTAAACTTTTAAGGCATTTAACTTTTTTTTTCTTTCTCTTTAGACATCTTCTGTTAATTTATGGAAAGCACCATGGCCAAACTAAACCCGCACAAATTGTCTTGTTATCGCTGGTAATAAAACTATAAAATTTACAGCCCCATATCCTTTATCGAACCTCAGTGTGTGTAGTGTTCATGCGTGAGGCTTCACATTGATTGTGCACGTCGCTAATGTCAAAGGTTAAACTCGAGCTCGCGCGATTGCTGTTGTCCCTCGACGTCAGAAAGAAGCTCGACACACTGCGATCCATAACCATGTGAAACCCAGGTAAGTATATTTGTTTTGCATTCGTACTAATATACACTACTGCATTGCAGTAACGATAGCACGATATGTTAGACACAGGCCAGAGAACATGAATCATACATATCAACATGTGTGTGTACAGGTACGTGTATATTTGTATGTGTATGTAAATGTGTGTGTGTGTGAGATAGAAAGAGAATTTTATATTTATACACATACCATTTTCACTAAGGTATAAACTGATACTAGTTTTAATCAAGTTATTTTTCACAACTGTTCCACTGCCATTTACAAGGATTAGGTTACCACCGACCCGCTACAGAGAACATGTCAGGTCTAAGTATCTTTTTACTTCACGGGTTAGTATTCTGTGTACAGGGCTGCCTGTTGTGTCGTGATAGAGCCTGGGGTGCAGTAACAACAGTCAACCCTCCCCTGAATGTGTATATAAATATAAGTTCTGTTGAAAACCGTTTCACGCTCGACTAACTCCTACCTGTTCGTCTAGTCGATGATTTTCTTATTTAGCGGGTTTTCAATTAGCGAGAATTATGAAGTTCTAACACACCTGTTCAGTTTGTCTCATACCTGCGACCTTTCTATGTACCCGTTGTGGGAGAGTAATGTGAACTTACATTCTGGTACTTTTTTCTGACAACACGGAAGTGTGTTCTAAATTTTAACATGTACTGTGTACAACAGTGTATGGAAAGAGGTTCAACTTTCAAGGAGGTGTCACAGACAAAAATTCTTTCGATTGTTTCAGGAGCTTGGTTATGTGTTTGGGGAAATCTGTTATTGAATTAAAACACCGAATAACAGAATGGACTTGACACTACTGCTGTTGTGTGGAGTTGCACTACTTGCTGGAAAGTGTCAGTCAGGTATGTATTTATTTTTTTTTTATTTTACTATCACGTTTCTTTTAACAAGTCTCATTCACAGTAAGCATTTTGTTAGAATTGGCCGACATGGATATTCATTCAATCATCTTTCTTTTACTGTTTACTTCTTATGTGTATGTAAAGCATGCACAGCACATACAAATAGTTTAATATAGAAGAAGCACTAGAATAATGCTGAGCAAATTATTCCATTGGTAACTTTCCGTGTAATACTGTCTTACTTTAGGCTAGCATAACTGAAATATAGGTGTCATGTGTGTATCTGTTGTTTTTATTAGTAAAATGGAGGAATAGGACAAAGTGTTTTGTACAGTACTAGAAGGAAGATAAAAGTATTCTTGAACATTTAAGATATTTTCACCTTATTGATTTGAGGGTGATGATAACTAGTTACCGAAAACGGACAAACAAGTCTTTTTAGGGTTTCTTAATTTATAATTTTAGACGAAATAGGATATAAATTTGCTTTTTATACAATAGTTTTTTGTTTCATAACTGTTTCTCAACTAAATCCCATAAGCATTTACTTATGATTTATGTGAGTGTACAGTGGTTTTCATTGAATGTCATTAATTACCTGTTTTTGTAGGTGTGGTTATCCAACCGTGTCCGAGTGGGCAGAAAACGTGTCTGAATACACCAATGTCAGCTTATCCTGCGGTCCGTGCACTGACTCAATAGACTGGTACATGGACTGCAGCAACCCTCAAAGTACCCGGTATCAGTATCTAGGGGGATGCAAAAAAACAGACTGCACCTTTCAATCTGATTCTTCTTTTCGTCTGAAAGCAACCACAACAGAGACAGGACAACTCGATGGTGCCCTGGACATTGTCCGGTGAAAGAGAAATGATGCTTGTCGTGTCTGTGCAAGTGTTATCGATACTACTTCTACTACAACTCTCTGCCGATAATGGATATTATTTGGAAGGCACTGATTCATGTCCAGATATTTGTAGAAGGTAGGTTACAAAAAATAAATTGAATTTAATAGGCTGCTTCACTTTTTTGTGATGATCTTCTCATTGATGTGAAACATTTGGACTTGATTTATTCTGCAATTAAGCTCTTATCCAAAGAACTTTCACACTTCATTCTACAGCCACATTCCTTTTAACTTTCACATCCAACTAGTTCCAAAACTTAGGACAATCTTACATTTACTTTTGAAGTCATGCCTGGCTAGTGGTTACCTAATCATAACAAACTTGAAATACTGATACATATATGTAATTAACATCAGGAACACATTATGTGTAATGTACATTACTTCTGAAGAGCCCATAAAGTTGCTGCAAACTAAATGTGGAGTATGGAAGTGAAAGTGTTGTTTCAAATTTGGACATAAACAGATTATAGAACATTAGGATTGTATTGTTACAGGTGACAAGTTGCTTTGAGTCTTTATCTCATCAGCTGGAAACAGCTTACATAACTAAAAAAATTCTTTAAGAAAAATGCTTTCATCAAAAATGACTATTTGTTTCTGGAAAAAACCGTTCATCATTGTTTATTTGTGCATTGTTTATTTGTAGCGATCTTTAACTACAGGCACTATTTCGATGTGTAAGAGTGTCTTGTTGCAAACTTTGTATGTGCGTGTGTGTGTGTGCGCGCATATACACTGGTCCTTGAATCCACACCATTTCTAGGAAACAAATTGAACTAACACGTGTGGACCTCTACAGAATCTGTTTCAGAAGTAAAGCAGCAATCATCAGAAAGCTCAAATAGTTGGTGGCGCTGGGCGGTGATTGGTGGAGTTTCTGGACTTGTACTTATCATCGTGATCATTGTAATCGTCATCATTGTGTGCAGACTTAAACGACGGAAAGGTTTGAATATTTAGCATCATTTTCAGAGTTACAACACTAAAAATTCATTTCTTTACTCGTTTAAGAGCTTTATGAACTCTGTTTTAATGTTTAAAACTGCCAGTAACAACTCTTGATTTGCAGAAACCCAGGTCAAAGGAAAGGCAAACCTGAGTTTTCAGCTTTGCCCTGAAGACTTATATAATCAAGACAAGCCATTGTCCCAACATTATGCAGTTTCCAACAATCTCAAGTCAGAGCCCACCACCAAGCGAGAACCCACTGTCCTAGGTAACCTCTACACCGTCCCCGTCGCAGTGAATCCTACTTACGGCAATAATGACCACAGAACAGTTAATAAAACAGCTCAGAACCAAATGTCTGAGAGAAACAGGAGTTTTAACCATCAGACCAGCAGAGTCGGTTCTAACCCTACACCCAGACCAGCAGTGAAGCCAACACCAAAACCCAAACCAGCTTCATTAAAGAGAAGGGATTTAAATAACATACCAGGTAAGATCTTGGTGTCATTTACTTTTACCATTAGGTATGGGTAACATTCTGCTGTATTTGCTATATTTGAAACTTTGGTCTAAATCCTTTATTAATTTTCAAAAAGTTTTCACATCGATGTCAAGGGATAAAGACAGTAAAAAATGCATGAATGTATTCGTGGGTCTAATGAGGCAATAACTCAGTAATGTTTGACCCCCCATCTCTCGCAAAGACCGGCAGATGTAAATAAAAATAACGTTAGTAAAATAGGTTTATTGATATTCAAATAAATGAAAAACTAGTATGTTTTTAAATAATCAGTTTGTGGAAAAATAACTTTTCATGTCTCAATTTCAGCGACTGGCTACATGAATAATACTAAGGTGACAGACTCTGGTGGGTATAATGATCCCTGGGATATCATGCCTGCCTTCACTGAGCCTTATACCAGGGTAAGATGTTTTAATGGCTTTCTTAAAACTAGAAACTAAAGAAAATACAACGGATTTAATTGATATTCCTTACCCCTTATAACACTGATTAAGTTGAAATGAATATTTTAATTAAGCCAGGATAAAATATCTCAACTCGCCAATATTATTTTGATTATATTCCAGAGAAATATGCTTATTATAACCCTTGATTTAGTTTTTATCATGTTAACCTAAATAAACAGTCATTTTTCTAAAATTATGTTTATTTTTGTGACTGACCAGTGGTTGTTATGTTTACACAGGACAGTTATGCAGCAGCTGTCTCGCGGTTTGATGATAATTACTTACAGCTTAACGATGATTACCTGCAGTTCAACCCTGATTACCCCAGACAAAAGGCCGAGACTCCTGCTTCCTATAGCAATGAGTGTTTCATTTGAGTTTTGTAAAACTTTCCAAAGGAACTGCTCTTTTTAACATCTAAGAAATTACATGTGTTAAGACATCATTCACTGTGAAATAGAAAAATGTTGAGAAAGACTTAAGAACAGCACCGCACATTGTACTTGAAAGGGTTTGGCAAAAGTATTCGGATTTTGTATTTATGTAATAATGAGTCATGTATTTACTCAATACCCTATAAGAAGATGTTTTCATTGTTAATGTATTGGGATTTGCTATTTTAAGCTGTTGTAGCTCTCATACTGTAGCCTGCTTCCATTGCGTAACATTTCTGTAAATATTTTTGCTTTTTGTAAATATTTTGATATTTTTAATTGTTACTTTATATAGAAAACAGTGTACAAAATATACATCAGTTTTATAACAATGACATAACAAATTAAAAGTAAGAAAATTTAACTTAAATGAGTTTGTGAAATGTGTGGCTTTATATAAAAAATTGTTTTTTAAGTTATTTTTATGGAAGTTGTTGCAACTGATTACTTTGTCCTTCTACTTGTAATACTTTAGTTTTTGAGATAAGAGCAAAACAATTACAACATACAAGGATGGAAGTATAAACAGCAAAATTAATGACTAATGAAAGACAAATATAGAAACGCAACGAGCAATATAACCTGAGAGTATCCTAAAACTGCAAAGGCAGACGAGTAGGAAAACCTCTGACAGACAACACAAAAGGAACAAATCCACTTGCATTGTGCAAACATTTCCTTTAACGAAGAACTTTGTTTTTGTATCCTCTTCTATCTCGTTGGCTTCGATTTATTTTTGCACCAGTTAGGAGTACTTTGAATGCGGATTAACAATTTATTTAATATTTTGAGCTCTACTTTTTTTGCTATGTAAGTTTTCTTTCCGAGACTGCGTTGTTGTTGATGTAACCTGTTATGTGGTTTTGATATGTGAGCAGAAGAGTGTTCTGTAAGAGAGAACACTGTTTATCGGGTCCAGCTACACAACATGCTAAAGACAATGTCAGGTTTACAAACAGCCCCTTAGAAGGCAGTTTTATACAGTTGTGTGCTCCAGTTAGACAGGTAGAAGCTAAAACGTGGTGAGTTTTGAGGACAGGTGTATTTTATTTCCTTGTAACAGATGAAAACCCTAAACCTGTTGAGCCAGCGCTATCTAGCTTATCTCTCTGTCTCTATCTCTCAAAAAGCAAATGGTTGCCAACCCTTTCTCATGCCCTCTCCCATTTGATTTGAGGATGTGTGTGTGTTTGAACGAGTTCTCGTGTCATAAAAGCCGGTAATTACACCTGTCACAGTCACACCTGGTGAGTCACAGGCTCTCACACAAGAGGACTGCATCGTGTGCTGTCAGTGAAACGTGACGATCGCTGTATTTCATTTGAATGCACAAAGAACACGAATAATGAAAGAAAAAACATTTGGCCAGGTTTGACTACCATCAAGAATCTTTTAATACTTGGAAAATATATATAATCTACTACGTTATTTAGCTAGGCTATTGGTTGTCATTTTTGTTGCTTTGTGTATGTGTGAATGCATGTATCTCCATTTGAGGACTGAAACATTGGTGTAAGAGCGAAAAAGCGCGTGTAAAATAAGTAATTGTTTGCTCACCTTCGGAAGTAGTCTACTTGCATTACAATGTATTTTCAAAAAAAAAAAAAAACCCAAAAACAAAAAAACAACAACAACAACAAAAAAACAACCAAAACAACAACAACAACAACTGTACTCTATTGAAAAATTTAAAGTACTCCATGTGTTTGGCAGTTCAGCAGTTACCTGGTTATTACAACTAACCAGTGCACAGAGTCACTGTACTTTAGAACAGACTATGAAAACTTAAGGAAAACCAGCGCACGCGCGAACACACAGTCCTACATCAATCCATCAAGTACTACACATACCATCGACCTTTACTATTTTCTCCCATTCTGTTCGTTATAATCAAAAAGTAAGTAAAAAAGCAAAAAGAAGTAAATTATGTGTCAGTATGTGTGTTTGTGAGCTCGCGATCTTGTCCCGGTGTAAGGGGGAGAACCCCAGCTTTCAAACATAGATGGTTATCACGCATTACCTCCCCTGATCAATTTTTTTTCTTTAGGGCTGCAATATCACTCTCATGTTATAATGTGGATTATGAGTAAAAAGTGTTTCCTGAATGTGGTCTGTCTCGGTAAGAGGGAACAGAATTTGACTGATATCATTTGCTCTTCATTGTTATTTAATGAATAGTAAAATATCAACAGGCACATATTGGGTTTTGTACAAGCAGCCTCACTCACTTGTCCTGACACAAGATGTGTCAGAGGTAGTCGTTACATGATGCTTAGCATTACAGACAGTACTGCCAGGGAGTTAAGAATAGTAAATCGGAGATAGTACTTTGTAAACAGATATGTTGTCAGAAAATGTGTGAATGTAGCCTAAAGATTCGCTTATGTTATTTTGTAGCAGTAGTTCATTTTATTCATGTTATCTGACCTTTCGGCAAGTATATTTGTAAACTGGCTCCTTGTTTTTTCCTCCATTTTTCTCACTAAACTTCTTCTCTATGCCATAAGACACAGATTGAAGACAAGAGGTCAACTTTGCAATGGATGCGTAAGAGTTTTTTTTTTTTTTTTTTTCTGGAATATGACTCGGAACTTATTTTCGAAGCTGCTATAGCTCTAAGAACACAGATACAAAACCTACTGATCCAAGCAATAACTTTATTTTTAAATGTAATTGTGGATAAATAGTACTTGTTCTTGATGTAGCAGCTATTGCACGAGTATTATGAAACATAGTTTTAGGGTTACTTTTCGGGATAGGTCTACTTGTTGAAATGTCATTAGTTTGTTCAGCGTCCTCTTCGCTTCCACTTCTGACATTACAGTTAACGAATGTCTCCTGATTCTGGTTGTGTCGCCAGTTATGGCGGAGGAGGAAGGTCCAGCCTACGCGTGCTACAACTCGCTCCATGCCATCTTGAACCACCTGCTTCACCTGTCCGTATCAGGTCGCTGACGACAGGTGGGAACACGTGGCTTGACCCTTGACACGTAGCACCGCTCACCCCGTCAACACACACACACACACACACACACAGACACAGAGATACACACACACACACACACACACACACACACACACACACACACACACACACAGACACAGAGATACACACACACACACACACAGACACACACAGACACACAGACTTACACAGCGACACCTTTACCACACGATCTTCAGCTACAAAACTAAATAACGAACCCAGAACAGTTTTGCTGCAATGGATATTTCTTTATTTTCAAGAGGTTCAGAAACAAAAGGTATAAAAAAGAATTGTTACAGGTTTCTTACTAATACAAAAATACTTTTTCCATGCAGACAATTTTTCTATGCCAAAATACAATGTTAACCTATTTTAGTCAAAACTGAAAAACAAGTCCAATGTGGGTCTGTTTTTACATCACATCAATCCTCTCTTTTCTTATTAATGTCGGTTATCGTAACTGTCGTAAACAATTATTGATAGTGTTGTATTTAGGACTTTAAACATTCCTTATTTGACTTCAATTATTATATCGCTTAGTATTGCACTTTAACAGAGAAACATTTTTCATCCATTTGTCTGTGTGTGTGTGTGTGTGTGAGAGAGCTTGTTGATGTTTGATATTTGCCTGAGATTACAGAGTGGTTGCACTTCTAAATAAAACAGAAAACAACAATAGTAAGAGTCAGTTGGAATGATAAGTAAAGGCAATATCCATAAAACGGTATTGATATCGCTTATTTTTGTTCCTCTTTTCGCCAGTAAACGAAGCCTAAAATGCCATGGCAAGCCACCCGGCAAAGATGCTATGGTTCAGTGCCCAAAAATTCAAATTGCCTTGACTCTTGACATAGACCCGGTCTCCGGCCTGGAGAGTGACGGGCAGCACACTCTCGTTACTAGAGTCGCTTGAAGTGTTAGATCGAGCTCGCAGCGCCATCTGGTCATTGATGTACAAATCCCAGTTTGCATCAGCTCCGCCACGAGTGAAGGTTCGCCAAACGAAGACGTAGTCCCCGCGGTAAGGAGCCGTGATGACCCCGGTGGTAGGGCTGTAGGCGTTGCCTATGTTTGTCTGCGCTGTGTCAAAGATGACCACTTTCCAAGCTTCACACGATGATATGTCATCTTTAAATGTGGCCTTGAAAAAAAGTCATCTTCTGAGAAGTACAGAATGGTATACAAATATTCTGTGTGGTAGTCATCGTAATAATAAACTGTAAGTTGTTAGTCACGAATATAATTACGCGTACGTGTGTGATAAATATGCTAACAGGTCACCTGGTTAAATCTTATTCATTTGCTCTTTCATTGCTCTTGACTTCTCCCATTGTTTAAGAGCACAGTCAATAGAGTACGTTTTATTTATTAGTAGGTCTGCACGTTTTTCAATTGTATCTGTTAACCACAAGTTATAAGGTTATTGAGATAACGCATGACGAGGACTGCACTGATGGTGGACGAAGCGGAGACTGAAATGGAATTTAGTTCACATCAATTCATTTATCTCACTGAATAATTCATTCTCCAAACACTTGGCACAGCCAAAATCTCCCGCTAAACATCAATCAACGGTACGTTGGACAGCAAGAACATTTACAGAGAAAAAATGTTGTCCACCGACAGAGTGTTAACAGAGCAATGTAGGTTATTTGGAACCAAAAACCGTGATCAACAACTGTAACATGACAAGCAGAGGAGCAGAGGACTTAGTTTCCACAGAGCACACCATGTTGTTTTAAGCTGTTTGAGTTGCTTTAGCGACGACAGATGTAAGCACAAGCAAACAGTCGCTAGGATTAGGAGGCCACGACCAGGATGGAATACAATCCCACGGATGAAGAATATTTGTATCAAATCTCTGACAGTTTGTTTAATAAAGTAACAGATTGCATCGAAAGTGTTCGGAAATGTGTTGTTAGTGATGAGATTATTTTAATCTGTCGAGTTTCTTCTTAATACTATTTTTTTTATTTAGTTGACTTTTAGTTCTCTGCGGGGCCATCGCCGTCTCCGTTAAAATCGATGTACAGATTATCTGGGGCCATCGCATGGGATGGAAGCTATTATGTCATAGTACAGTTTGCAACCCTGTGCGTAAATGAACGAATTCATACAGCAGGGTACTTGTATACAAACAAAGATAGCATCGTTACAAAAATGTGTACAAATAAACAATAATTAACGGTTTTATACAATTTATCTTACAACAGATGTGGACATTACTCTTCACACTATTCCTATCATCGACACAGCGATTGCGAAACCACAATACAAATGAACAAGATAAAAGACTCTTAATAAACGAATGGTAGAAAAGGACTAAGATTATTTGACTAACTGAAAAAATTGTTTAACTTACGCAGAAGGTACATTGTTTGTTGCTAATTTTATTTGAAAAAAATTCAATTTTACAAGTATATAAACAAAATGTCCCGTAAACTAGCCTACATCGTTTTTTCACCGTAGTTTTTTTCACTCAAATTCTACATTGCATATTGAATTTTTTTCCTATGTAAATCAACGCTCATCAGTCTATTGCTTAGATCAGTTTCATAAAAGTACACTTTACACTCGTACAGAAAATATTGTTATCAAAGTAAATGTTTTCACTGTAGTGATAAATACAGTTTTCATACTTTATTCATGTTGCAGATGGTGACAGGTAGAAGCTTGCTCCTCCTGTTCAGTCCGATCCTCTTCAAAGTGTAGGGCATGATACTCCTCTTCTGAAATCCAGCCTTCTTGATTGTCCTGTTAAAACATGCTACTGTACTCCTAATATCCCATCTTTTAAAAAAAAATTAATCAGTTTTGGTTAACTGCTGACTCCAATTTGAAAAAGTTCCAGAATGATAATTTGAATCCATTGTTAGAATTCTCTGTCACGGGTGAAGAATACCGTCTCAAAAGTCTCCCTTTCTTAGCTTTGGTCTTAAATCTGTTTAGTTACATAAGTACACAGAGAACAATATTTCTCCAAATGACAAAACTTTTATATAAAATTCAATTGTTTAAACCACGCCGTTAATCTCGTCAGCACATTGTGTTCACCTGTGCCTGTATACAGTCATCGACCTTATAACCAAACAGGTGAAGAGAATACCATGACTTTTTTTTATAATACTGTTTTTTCTTTAGCTTATATTCCATTATACTATGCGTTAATCCGTGCTTGTTATTTGTGACCCTCCACGACGAACTGAGTCTTAAGTCGCGCGGAGCAGTTCTGTGCTCGAGGCCCCGAAAGTTGATAGGGGTCAGTTTTGTGCGGTTTGACTTTTCTTTAGAAATGGATTCTTTGGTTATTCAACTATCAGGAAAATACACTCCTATAGTAAAATAAAAGTTAAAAATCGACTTAAAATACGTTTTAATCGAGGTACCCTACTGCGATCCGTACCGATCTCAGACGAAATTCAAACACTATTTCGACTGTTACCCTGTGTTAACCCATCGTGTTATACCTTGCCAGAAAGGCCGGAGTCTGTATGTTAAACCTCTTTCAAGAACGATTCAAATATTAACCGACCAAAAGATATGTCTGCAAAAGTTTCGGAGTAAACAAACTTGGTCGGCCATCTTGATGCTAATCTTTGAACCCGGCGCCACCTTACTTTCACACTTCAAACGTGTATAACTCACTCAATGTTAGGGATAGAAGAACAACTTGAGTATCAACAGAAAGTTCACAACCTGTTCTTTTTAAAAATATGCAATAAGCCAAACACAAATTTCCGACTAAAGACTCATTTTGTCGTGGAGGGTCACAATTGTGTAAAGACGCCCGAACATCAGCTTTAAAACAGAAAGTAAAGTAAAATTTAAAAAAAAATATTATTGGGAGGAAACTCGACAGATTAAAGTAATGTCATCACTAAGAAAACAACATTTTGGAACACTTTCGATGCAATCTATTACTTTATTGAACAAACTGTCAGAGATTTGATACAAATATTCTTCATCCGTGGGATTGTATTTCATCCTGGTCGCGGCCTGATCCTACCGACTGTTTGTTTGGTTTCACAAACTGTCGAGGCTACAGCAAATCAAACAACATGGTGTGCTTTGCGGAAACTGAGTCCACTGCTCCCAACATCACTCACATTATCATGTTACAGTTGATGGTCACGGTTTTTGGATCCTAATAACTCACAATGCTCTGTTAACACTCTGTCGGTGGACAACATGTTTTCTCTGTAAATGTTCCTGCTGTCCAATGTACCGTTGATTGATGTTTAGCGGGATATTTCCGGTGTGTCAAGTGTTTGGAGAATGAACTATTCAGTCAGATAAATAAATTGATGTGAAGTAAATTCCACTTCAGTGTTCACTTCGTCCACAGACAGTACAGTCTTCGTTATGTGTTATCTCAATTGCTTCATAACTTGTGGCGAACACAGAAATTGCAAAAATGTGCAGAGGCTTAATAATAAAAAAATGATCTCTAAATATTGAATGAACTCTTGAACAATAGGAGGAGTCAAGAGCAACAAAAGAACAAATGAATAAGATTTAGCCAAGTGATCTGTAAGCATATTCATCACACACTGACCGGTAGTTATATTAGTGACGAACAACTTACAGTTTATTATAACTATGAATATCACCAAAAATATTTCTATACCTTTTGTACTTAATTTTCTAAATAAAAATTTCATATCTTTTAAATATTATGTAATCAAAGATGCAGTCAACATTTCCTATTGGATTTAGTAGCGAGGAGCCCGTCTGGATCTTTTGTTGGTTAATTGTCTTTCGTATCCAAACAATAAAACGCGTAAGATCAAGGGTAAATGGCTATTTTGACTGGACAGTCGACAATTTTCTTGACGAGAAAAGATCTTTATAAATAGTAGCATGGCCAAGGACATGAAAACAGTGATATTCTCATTATCCAGTTTCTGTCTACGTACAGCACAGATGCAAAAGCGAAATATTTTAACCTTTACAGAAAATTAGTTTGCTTACCAGCAGTAGCCCTAAAACATCATTTTACAGGAACTATTGACACAGGCATTAGGCCCTGCTGTCTCTTAAAAAAATTAAAAAAATACATATCTTAAACATTTCTAAAACTGTCCTTGTATACGTCATGCATCTGAAATACTAGACGCTTTGTAAACAGAGTATTACATATTATATTTCATCATTTTGCCACAGGTTATAGATGTGAAAATCTGACAGGCTCAAAATGTCGTTAGTTAATGTCGGCAGTTAATCCAAGAGATCACACAAAGTCATCATTCAATGGTTGTCAAGGGTATAAATAAGTTCAACTCTCTCCTCTTCTCCATCACTTCTCTCGGCGGAACATCCTGAGACGAACAGCTTTGTTTTCAAAACCTCCTGAATGTAAGTACATCTTATTACGAAATATTAGATTATGTTAATGCTTTTAATGCATACTTTGTCCTGTGAAACGTTCTTTATTTTGTAGTTCCTGCACACCTTTTTGCATTTCAATTATACGGTGTTGGAGTATAAGTACAGTCACATCTGTCTTCTTAACCACTGATGTCATCAGTAACACCGCTGTCTGGAAGGCCAGAAGCTGCATTATGAAGTTTTCTAAGTCACACACACACAGTGTACACACGTGTGCATACTCCAGCAGACAAGCACCCAGAAGCTCGGTTTACTTGCTAATTTCGAAAACTTAATTTTCAGCTGTTGGTGACAATTGAAGATGGCAATCACTCTGCTGGTCCTGTTGGTCATCATGGTGTCCAAAGTGGACGCAAGTGATATCGGCGATCTGCAGAGAAAGGTCACGGCACTGAAATCACAGATTGGTAAGACTGAATATCACAATATTATATGCCAGACTGAGGCACTAGCTCTGGTGTAATAGTCTCGCTTGGTCAGTTTTTGTCCTTATCAACATTTATTTGCACGTTACTTAAAATGTTCTTCAAGTGACATACATTACACATCATTACTATCATTACCATTATTGACAGTAATGTCCTATAGGCTAACGGGTTTGCGGGTTATTGCTTCCTCTCTCTACTCTGATCCTTCGTGACACTTTTACAGATATCAGTCAATGTTAATTTAAACTGTTTATCTCTGCAATTCCTCCTCTGTTTAGGTTTGTTTGTCTTTCAGGTCACATGTGTTCTATTTCTCTACTACATGTTCACCTCACTGTCCTACTATTTCTATTACTGTCTACTACATTCCGATGCTACTTAATACACTGTGCTTTTGTGTAAATGTAACAGTTTCTCATCTGTTTTTCACAATATCTGTTGATGCCAAAATGAACAATCATATGTCTACTTGTCCCTGTAACCGTTTAAACATGGTTTGGCCTGCTTGCTGGGCGCTAGGAGTTGTGTGCACGATGACCTGTCAGTCTAATGAAAATCCTGTCTAGTGTATAATTTATCTAATTCTTATTGTATGTTGCTTTACCTCTTTATAGTTGCTTCTTTATATATTTGGAACATGTTCATAGTTCCATTTATTTTATTTTTGTTTATTCAAAGTCTCACCAATTCAATCATTCGCTATAAAATCTATTATTTTTTTTTCATATTTGCAAGTCTTAAAAACAGTATGCTAGAGGGCGCATGAACGCCTCTTACATTACTGTTCTTAGATTTACAACTCTTTTTGTAAGATGCTTTCAGCCTAAATGGCTGCAGGATGCGAAATCTCTCACATTTTGTTTGTTTATGTCGAGATTTAGTATCTTTCTGATGTATGATGTTTGTTGCGCCATTCACACTGTTCTTGATTTATCTTCACTGTTTGTGCTGCGTCGTTTTTTTCCTTTGACACCTTCATCCACTAACGGCTTGTGTGTCGTGTCCTTAGTTTTTCTCATGGACTAAAGAATGAGGGACATGTGTTGTTATTCAGACCAAGTCCGGAGTTGCCTTTCTCCCTCCTGTTGGAAGGACGGAAATTGTGATATGTGTGTAGTGTGTTGTCGTCTGCAAACATTTCAACTGTTGTATATAAAGGGGAAGATTGTCAGTATAGATGTAGCGAAACTTATTCATTTCATTTTTATAGCTACCGTTTACACTTTGCAAGAAAAGGGGTAAGGAGCCTGAGGAAATCCGTTTTTAGTTTGTATAATTGTAGTTTTCTATTGTACAGATGACCATCTGTAGCTTCGAAGGCTTTAATAAAATCTACAAATAAGATTATTTCTTTTTCAGATCTTCTCTCAAGACGAGTTTTTTTCAGGGCGACATTTAAAGATTTCAAAACATCGTGTGAATTTGGGAAAGTGGTCATCTTTGACACAGCGCAGACAAACATAGGCAACGCCTACAGCTCTACCACCGGGGTCTTCACGGCTCCTTACCGCGGGGACTACGTCATCGTTTGGCGATCCTTCTCTCTTGGCGCAGGTGATATAAACTGGGATTTGTACATCAATGACCAGATGGCGCTGCGAGCTCGATCTCTGACTTCAGGCGACTCTAGTAACGAGAGTGTCATGCCCGTCACTCTACAGGCCGGAGACCGGGTCTATGTTGCAAGTCCTAACAGTCTGAACTTCTGGGGACTGAACCACAGCATCTTTGCCGGGTGGCTTGTCACGGCATTTTAATCTTCGTTTACTGGCGAAAAGAGGAACAAAAAGAAACGATATCAACACCTTTTCTGGATATTGCCTTTCCGTATCATTCCCACTTACTCTTACTATTGTTGATTTCTGCTTTATTTAGAAGTAAATCCACTATGTAATTTCTGGCAAATATTAAACATGAACGCACACACAATTAAAAATGGATCAAACATGTTTCTATTTTCAGTGCAAAACTAAACGATATAATAACTGAAGTCAAATAGAGAATGTTTAAAGTACTAAATATAACGCTATCAAAAATTGTTTACAATAGCTACGATAACCGACATTAATAAGAAATGAGAGGACTGATTTGATGTAAAAACAGACCACATTGGACTTCGTTTCAGCTTTGACTACAGTAGGTTAACATTGTATTTTGGCATATAAAAATTGCCTGCATGGAAGAAGTATTTTTGCATTAGTATGAAACCTGTAACAATTCTTTTTTAGGTCTCTTCTGTCTGAACCTCTTCAAAATAAAGAAATATTCATTGCTGCAAAACTGTTCTGGGTTCGTTATTTAGTTTTGTAGCTGAAGATCGTGTGGTAAAGGTGTCGCTGTGCTAGTCTCTGTGTGTGTGTGTTGACGGGGTGAGCGGTGCTACGTGTCAAGGATCAAAGCACTTGTTCCCACCTGTCTTTATCTGCCTGCAAGTTATAAGGTTATTGAGATAACGCATGACGAAGACTGTACTGTCTCTGGACAAAGTCAAAACTGAAGTGGAATTTACTTCACATCAATTTATTCCTCTGATTTAATACTTCATTCTCCAAACACTTGACACACCGGAAATCTCCCGCTAAACATCAATCAACGGTACGTTGGACAGCAAGAACATTTACAGAGAAAAACTGTTGTCCACCTACAGAATGTTAACAGAACATTGTAGGTTATTAGGAACCAAAAACCGCGACCATCACCTGTATTATGACAATGGGAGTGATGTCGGGGAGCAGAGGACTCAGTTTCCACAAAGCACACCATGTTGTTTTAAGCTGTTTGAGTTGCTTTAGCGACGACAGATGTAAGAACAAGCAAACAGTCGCTAGGATCAGGAGGCCACGACCAGGATGGAATACAATCAAGTGGATGAAGAATATTTGTATCAAATCTCTGACAGTTTGTTTAATAAAGTAATATATTGCATCGAAAGTGTTCCAACATGTTGTGTTGTTAGTGATGAGATTATTTTAATCTGTCAAGTTTCTTCTGAAAACTATTTTTTATTTAGTTTACTTTCTGTTTTAAAGCTGATGTTCGGGCGTCTTTATACAAACAACAAACACGGATTAACGTATAGTAGAAAGCATTATCAGGTAAAGAAAAAAAAACCGGATTATGAAAAAAATCATAGAATTCTCTTCACCTGTTTGGGTCGATGACTGTATATGTGACCCTCCACGACGAAATGAGTCTTAAGTCGGAAATTTGAGATTTGCGAAATTAGCACATTTTTAAAAGTAGAGGTTCTGAACTTTCTTTTGATATAAAATTTGTTCTTTTAGACCTAACATTGAGTGACAACCAGCACAAATCAAATAAGAATGCAATGACACCACATGACATATTGTCATCTCAAACTACACACTGTTGGCAGAATACCTGGACCAGGATTTGACCTAACACCGCACAAACATCAATAAACAAACTATTTTTACTTGGTCTATGCTCGTCCTTAAAATCATCCCTGCCAGTGGTTAACCAGGTTGCTTTAACGTCTTCAACTATCTCTTGCCTTTCCCTCTCTGTTTTTTTTTTCTCTCTTTGTTTAATAATCGTCACAAGTGTTTATATATAAATATAGTTAACGTATTATACGGTGTCTTAAGATTTGTCATTTCTTTGTTTACACATATTTATTGACCAACTGACCTTTAACATAGGACAAAAAATTGATAAAGAGAATATTTGATTGGTTGGTTAATCTTATTCCCTGAGTGCCTATAAAGCTACAACGTGTTGCTTCTTGAGGACTGGTGTATTTTATTTACTTGTAACAGATGAAAACCCTGTTGAGCTAGCTGTATCTTGTGTCTCTCTGTGTCTCTCACTCAAAAAGCAAATGGTTGCCAACCCTTTCTCATGCCCTCTACCATTTGATTTGAGGTTGTGTGTGAGTGTGTTTGAAAAAGTTCTCGTGACATAAAAGTCGATAATTACACCTGCTGCAGTCACACCTGGTGAGTCACAGGTTCTCACACGAGGACACTGAGGACTACGAGGTTTGCTGTCAGTGTACCGTGACGAGAGATGTATTTCACTTAAATGCTCGTAGAATACGACTCATGGAAAAACATTTTGGATCGGTTTGACTACCATCAAGAATCTTTTAATAGTTGGAAAATATATGTGATATACTACGTTCCTTAGCTAGGCTATTTGTTGTCAATGTTGTTGCTTTGTGTGTCTGTCTGAACCCTGTTTCCACATGTGAGGACTAAAACCTTGGTGTAAGAACAAAAGATCGCGTGTGATAAAAAGAAATTGTTTGCTCACCATCGGAAACGGTCTACTTGCATCGCAACTTATTTTCAAAATAAAACTGTACTCCATTGAAAAATATAACGTGTTAGACGTCTTCGGCAGCTCAGTCACCTGGTATATACAACTAACCAGTGCACAGAGTCACTGTACTTTCGAAACAGACTCTGAAAACTTTATGAATACCACCACACAAACCAGCGCACGCGCGCACGCGCTCACACACAGGCCTACTTCAATCCATCACGTACTACACATACTATCGACCTTTTCTATTCTCTCTCACCCTGTTTGTCATAATCAAAAGTTTATTTAAATGTAGAGAGATGTAGTTAAAATAGTTAAAGAGAGTGAGAGAGCATATGTACATTGTCTATGAAGATATATTTGACCTTTACACCTTCTATGTAGAACACAGAAGTAAATTATGTGTCAGTATGTGTGGTTGTGTGCGCGTGATCTCGTCTCAGGGTAAGGGGGAGAACCCGATCTTTTAAACCTAGATGGTTATCACACATCACCTCCCCTGATCAAATTTTTTTTCTTCATAGCTGCAGTATCACTCTCATGTCGTAATGTGGATTATGAGTAACAAGTGCTTCTTGAATGTGGTTTGTCTCGGTAACAGGGAACATAATTTGACTGATATCATTTGTTTTTCATTGCTAGTTGACAAAGTAAAGAAAATAAACATATTCTAGTCTGCAACTTATTTAGTTTATGGTTTCCTGTAATCTTTCTTTTCTAGCAGCAAAACACCACATTTTTCTCCAAATACCTGCTTTTTTCTAACCGAAGATTGAAAGGAGTGGGAAAGAGAGAGGTCGTGTAGGTAAGTTGTTTCAGACTTGTTTATCAATGTGGAGAAAATATATTGCTTTTCTGCGGTAACGGCCGGTGTCTTATTTTCCATCGCAAACTTACGTGTATACAGGATTAAAATTTGTAACACAATATAGCGAGTTTTGATCATTGCTTACTTCTGTGTAAATGTCTATATAATAACAACAAGAAACTGTCAAAGGCTATTCACATGTTTAATATATATGATATAAGTAATATGTTGAAAATATACTCCGATGAAACGAAATTTAATCCTGACAGGGGTGCAAACTATAACTGCCAAGAAACACGATGTGCAAATGTCCTGTTATCGTGATAAGCCTCACGAGACATTTTAAATAGAAGAAGGAAGTGATTTCCAGTCCTGTCCACAGTGTGTCACCACCACTTGAAGTCAGAGGTCGCACGAATGACAGTTTTGTTGTTCGTGTGGCAGGTGGATATGATTTCAGCATAGCTGTTCACATTGCGTTGTTAGTTGTGTTGTCAACATTTGTAGTTCTTAACAGTGAGACAAGTGATGGCTGTGTGGAGTCTGTGGATACTGTGTGGTGTCGCACTACTCGCTGTAAAGGTTGACTCAGGTAATAAGCTGTTATATTAGTCGAAATATTAGCTTAGCTATGACAACGAAGACTATGATGACAATTAGGTCATAGTGTTAATTCGTTTTCTCTTCAGCTAATTTTTACTAAAATTATTTCGTTTCTTATGATAACTTTAACCTGTGTAGATGTAACTAGGTGACTACACAAAGGCTTGAGGCAGCGTGACGCTGACAGTGTATCACTTGGTAATTATTGCCCTTATCATGGTCACAACTTGTAGTCTGTAGTTTCTTGTGACACCAAACAGGGAAGAATAAAAAACTCCTAGAACACATTCTCAGTTTTCAGTTTCCAAAACTATCCACCAACTTGAATCTGGGTCCGTACACCACTCGTTATATTAATGTTAATGGTGGATATGTTGTATTACATTAGTTAACCTAAATTTAATCATCACTATGTACAAGAAGTAGTCGATTACAGAATTCATCATTTAAAAGCACAAATACCACACCATGTTACACATGAAACAAGTTCTGACTGTTAGCTCATTAGCTTTTCAGCCTCTCATACTTAGCACACAGGAAATGTTTTATCCCATTTAAGCTCACATTCTTTTATAGATGGATACCCTTTGGGTCAAATCTCACAACAATTATCAAGGTGTTATTTTCAATCATGATAGCGTCGTTGTTATTTTACCTAATTATAATAAATTAGCATTTGGTTTATAATCAGGATGTTTGTTGTTGTTTCGCACTTCTCTCCTTGAAATAGGCCAAGGTCTAGTCTATACAAAAGTTTTTGTTCTCTGTATTTCTGTAGGATACTCTACTAGTTTCTTTGTTTCTAAAGAGACGTGCATGGAAGAATTACTTGCATACTATCATTTTTTGAACCAATCCCGGTCATCCAAGACTACAGATGATAAAGAACAAAAGTGTTCTCAAGGAACTTTTTAACTGGAGCTACAGGAGCAGGGAGGGCGGTATCTGTGGGGAAGTAAAAACCAGTAAACTGACAAAAACGAGACAATTATTTTGAATTTTTATTTAACAAGTGTATTGATTTATCACTGATTGCTTAAGTTTGTGTTTCAGCTATATACATTCGTGTTTGTTCTGACGAAAAAAGAACTGTCATAGAGGACACCAACGTGACTTTCATTTGTGGCCAATATCAAAATCAGGTAGAATGGTCTTGGTCTTACCCTAACAACTGGCAATGGTATGGATTTGGTTCCTGCAATCGCACGGGGTGTAGGCTCTACAACGGAGTTACATTACCAGTAAAATTATCCAAATTGACTTCATCCTCTTCATGGATTTACGAGAGTCAACTTGACATCAACGTTGTTACAAGATACCAAGCATATGCTTACCATTGCCGCGATACCGACTCAGGGAGAACAGCAACGTGTGGACTACGGTTAATCGGTGAGCTGGGCTTAAATATAGTCGTCAGGCTTTAACTGTATGATGAGTATGAGTTGTAACATACCTACAGTCATTTTCATTTTTGTGTCATTCACAGGACAAAATGTTTTGGCCTGGCCGGCTGAGGGTTGCTTGCAAATAAAGTTATCTTTGTTTTTGTAATTTGAGACTCACTCAACAAATGCCTTTCAAAAAACTTTACTTAGAAGCAATGTTTTTGTAACTTAATCTCGTAATATTAAAAAAACTGTTATCGAATGTATATCATGATTACTTTATTATTATTTTTTCACATTGTATCTGTTTTAATTCCATCCTTTTATTCGTTTGCATCTTGTCAAAGATATATCCCTTCTAACAGGGATATAGAGTGAAGTTAGCAATATCACTATCAAATACTTGCTTGTTGTAATGATATCAAAGACAGGGACAGTACCTAATAGATAAAGACAAAAGAAAAAGGTAGCCACACAGAAGTTAATAATATGCATCATCATCGTCGTCGTCGTCGTCGTCGTCGTCGTTGGAAGGTCTTAATAATAAGGTATGTTTTTTTTTATTGTTTCTATAACAGCACCCGCTATCATCAGTGGTGACAGTTGCAGTGTGCGGGTCTCAAAGTGGCAGATATACGGGACATGCGCAGTTGAAAGGATGTACGCGTCAGATGATGTTTATACTTGCATTTGGCGGAAAAACAATAATCAGGTACTCCAGCCTGAGTTTTCCTAAGTCAAATAATTGGAAATTAATGCATATGGAAGAATATCAATCCTTTTAACCACACACTCTTCCTAATAACAGACTTGCTAATGCACAGAGATCGCTTAAGACCATAATGACTACAGGATATTATCTCTCTCTCTCTCTGATGAAACCATGAGTAACACTGTATAACACCTTACAGTCATAATTTTTTTTTAAAATTGTGTCAAAGAACACGACTTTCAGAAATTTAAGGATCTGATGCAGCCATTCCATATATATATCTACATTGTATATTGTGTGAGATTTTACAAAGCGCTGGACTGTGGAACATAAACTGAAATAAACAAAAGTCACTTAAGTTTGGAAAGGTCTCAGTAAGATCCAATTAATGTCCCAAGCAATCCTGATAAAGAAGAACATAATTACTAATCACTTTTTCCCCATATATGTTTATACGTGCATTGATTTATTTGATTCATTGAGTCATTTGATACCAAAAGATGGATGACAGAAAGATAAGATTTGTTTTTTTAGCAATTAGTCTCCCGTGTCAATATCGCTTCGGTTTCAACGTCCACATTTTGATACTTTTTTATGTTATGACAATTTGTATGTGATTATTATATTATCATCTGCGACTAACTCGTTTTATTAAAACACTTTGCAGATCCAAGAAGGATTTCAAGAACCCATAACTTATTATACTTTTGGCTCTAGATCTTACAGAAGAGGAGTTTGCTCCTTTAGTCAAAATATGCCTGTTTCCCAGGGCAACTACAACTACAGCATGGATATAGATCCTGGTTCCCAGAATTTCTTCTATAAAACCATAAACATAGGTAAGATGATACGTTTAGATAATTTAAGATTAAATACAAGATATTTTAAATACTTTTAATCACTCTTACTTCCTGACAAAACATCCATTTTTAAAGCACAAATACACCGATTTTAAATATTTTTTTAAGAATTGATTGTCTCTGCCAAATCATTCGCTACGTTTACAAAAAGTTTAACACACACGTAACTCAGATTAAATACACCAAATTGAAGGCTTCTAGTTTTGTTTATTTACAGTATCAATATATTGTTTCTCAGAAATATTACAACTAGTTTCGTATTTATATCCTTACTCAAAACAGAAAAAAATTAACTAAAACCAGTATCTTAATCATTTTATTACTTCTTATTTAATAAGCAGTTAACCAAAATCAAATCCTCTGTGTTATAATTCGGCACAAAAATCAAGTTGTTGTTTGTAGTAAGAGACTTTAAGTTAAAAATAAATCCCGTATATCCGATGTTATCTAAAAAAAGCCCTATAAGCTGCTAATTAAAGTTTATATTCCCCTATCCTGTTTAAGAGGTTTTTATGATATTTTCTCACCTGTTATTTCTTTCGTGAAATTGTGACAGTCGCAACGACAATAAGACGTAATTAGTTTCTTTAAATATTTATTGTTCAGAGGTTTGATAATACTATAACACTATCACTACCACTCTCATTTCCCAGCTTCCTATTTACTCTCTACAAGGCTTTCTTATTATACGCTTATCATTTCTTTCGACATTTTACTTTTATTTCTCCTTTTTGTCAGTTTAAACCACTCTGTGCTCTTTCTGTACCGCCCCGTTAATGAAATCTTGCTTGTTTTGTATAGATTATCCTAGATACATTTCGTCACAGGAGTTGTTGTTCAAACAAAATCTTTACAGAAATGAAAATAACTACATTTATAATTAGTATTCACCATTTGGAGAATTTATATTTTACAGATATGCGTTTGTGTGTGTGCAGTTCCTCCTGATGAACCTAGCCATGACTGTCCAGAAACTGTTTTTGAGGGTTCTGACATCACTTGCAAATGTACCTCTTCAAATTTAGGAACTCCACCTGCTGAATTTGCTTGGGATGGAATTGGTACTGATACATTATTTCTCCAAGATATTCAGCCCAAAAATACTACCATAAACTATTCATGTCGGCTGATATGGGGTCCTGACGGATATATCAACAGTTCAATTGTTTACACTTTGCGAATAGCAGGTAAGTGTGTACTAAGTCTGTTATAAAGCTTCTTTGATGTGGTGCTAAATTCTTTTCATGTGCATGTATCTTATATGTGTAAAATAGTAAAACAGTTGATGCTCGACTTGTTCACTTTGTGTTCGAGGAACATTGGCAGCATTATTATTTTTCTTCGACCAGCAGTGTGAAGTTAAAATTATTCCTTAAACCAATAAATACCTACCTTGCTGAACAAAGATTGACTTTTTGTATTATACTTGTAAGCGACATACCTCAAAGAAGCAAGAGTAAGGAGAAGGTTGACTGTGATATAAATAAGACAAGGTGATTGTGCATTCGTGGTATTGCACTGTAAAAAGTTTGTTTTCTGTACCGATGATAGCTACATAATTTAATGGCATTTTATTGTATTAGATGTGTAATATATGTAACGTGTTATATTCAAAATTAATCAGATACTACCACACAATGTAAATAATATGTTTTTGTTTGTAATACTTTACACTCAGAAAACGAAAGAGAAAAGAACACTAAAGGAGGCATCATTGGTGGCTGTGTGGCAGCTGTTTTCATTCTAGCTATCATCGGAATTGTCATCGCTGTTTACATCGTTAAAAGGCGGAAAGGTTTGAATTTGTTTCTCTTGCTGACAAATCTTTTATAAAATGCCAAAGCTCCATCACTCCAACCGTCAAAATCTCTGTCTCCATTTCTTTTAATCTATAAACAATAGTTCTTTTAACTATTTCACTAAAAACAAGATTTAAAAAAAAATCTATCCGGATGTCTTCTTTTTAACTTGCTTTTGTCTCTTTGTAATTTTCCACTAAATACAATACAAATTTTTTTTTAAATGCACTATTAAAAGAAGTTTGTCGTTTGACGAACTAAAAATTTTACTGCGAAATTTAGCAAATCGTTTTTCAAACACTTTTCTTTCGGAATGTACTACTTGTCATTTGGTCGTTGAAAGCTGCTGTATGATTCTACTCCCTCCCGGAATGTTTAACATCTCCATGAAACATGACTTTCCTAGTCAGGCGAGTTACTTTTCTGTTAATTAAATATAAACAATTTATGTACCATCCTTAGTGTCAGCACATTAAACACAGTTAATAATTTGCTTGTTTTTTAGTAATACTTTTTGCATTCCAGTATCTTGATTCAGACATTTTTGTATACTAAATGCGTGCTTGTTAATGTTTTTAATATCCTCCTATGTCGATATTTCAAAATATAGGTAATATCCTGTAGAAATCTTCTACAAAATTATTTAAAATATTCAGACTACATTTTTTGAATGAAGCATCACTCATAAAACTTAAAGTGTAGTGTTTAAATGCATATAGTATTTTCTCCTTTAGCTACAAGATATTACAAATGCAGCGTCTGTATCTAAATTAATTTGAGAAGGTGGTTAGATTTTATAAATACAACTTTCACATATATTATTATAAACTGTATAAGTTATTGGAATTTTTTAAGCTCTAAGCTTACTACAGCTTGCTGTTGATTTGCAGGAAAGTTTGGAAGAGGAAACATTAACCTGAGATTTTGGCAATGTCTTTGCAAGTTCTTTCATCAGAAAAAGCCACCAACTAAGCCACCAACTACGCCCTATGCAGTGGTCAACAAGCCCAAGCCACAGATTCCCATCAGGCGTCAGGCGGCTTCTTCCGGCGACCTCTACACTGTCGCTATGACAACGACATCTAGTGACCTCAATGGCGAATATGTAACAATCTGTGAAACTAACGAGGATGCAATTTATGAAATAAACAGGGAAGGCAATAACCTGGCGAGCCAAGGCGTGCAGGAAACGACAGAATGGAGGACTGCAGTCGCGCCGGCAATGAAATCCAAACCAATGACACCAGGAACAAGAAATATCAGTGACATACCAGGTAAAAGTCATGGAACCATCCACCAATTTTAAACATCATGTTTCAGTGCCCTTGTGGGTAACAAGACAATGATAAAATGAACACAACACAAAGCTTGAGCGGCTAAAACTTTAGCCTAGTAAATGTAACACGCAATTTTATGTAAGATAACTCTGGTAAAAACAAGTAAATAGAATTAAATTGTTAATTAATTATCCAACTTTGCGGTCAAAGGTATAATATATAAATATCAAAACAATGTAGATACAAATAAGTGTTTTAAAGATCTTTTTGTAAGTTGTAAAAATCGAATTATTAAGTAAAACGTTTTTCTATATGCAAATATACTTACCAGATTTAGTTAGATAATAAAGGACTGTAAAATTGAAATAGGAGATCGATAAAGATTTTGTTTGTCGTTTCAATGGTCAGGCTATATGAATGTCACTGAAGTACCGACTGATTCTGGTTTGGGTGTCTACCACGTGGTTGCCAGTGCTGTAACGCCTACAGGATTAAAGCCAGAAATATTGGTAAGATATCATCATCATCATCATCATCATCTTTTATTATGGGCTATTTGATAGTGCAGTATTGTTTACTAGACGCTGTAGCTGTTTCTTCTAAAGTATGTACATATCACTAATAAAATGCATGTTTAAACAGAACAATCATGAAGCAGGGATTTCAGAAGAGGAATACCATGCCCTACACTTTGAAGAGGATCGGACTGCACAGGAGGACCAAGCTTCTACCTACCACCATCTGCAACATGAATAAAGTATAAAAACTATATTTAACACTACAGTGCAAACATTTACTTTAATAACAAATATTCTGCACGAGTGTAAAGTGCATTTCTATGAACTGATTTAAGCAATAGATTGATCACATTTGATTTACCCAAAACCACCTTATGTAGTAACCGAGCGAAAAAAAAAAGTGAACAACGCTCTAGGCTAATTTAAAGGATGCTTTTCTTAAAGTTTGCTGCTTCTGACAATTATCAAAAGTTAAGTTTCTATGTTATGTATAAACTTAAATATATATATAACTACTCTTTCACACTCTAAGGTAATTTTATCTAGTGTGTGGAATTTTTTTTTTTAAGTTTAACATATGCATGTCAATATTATAATATCAAATGTTGTCCTTCATTTGAATATTGTTACTTCTTGCCTTATATGGAGTAGTGAAACGCCTATGAAATTTTTAAATCATAATATAAGATTGTGACAAAAGATTTTCATCTATATTGAATGTTTTAACTGTTTGAGTATTTTTGTTGAGCTAACTGTCAGTTTCTCTTGTATGTATCTTACCTGGAAATTCATAAAATACTGATTGTGATGTTGGTTTTAAGTAAAAAGCAAATAAAATAATGAAATCTCTTCAGCATTTGTGTTATTTTTATTAAAATTTGGTTTTGGTCCTGAAGTGTGTTCTTCGAATTACTACAGTTAAAACAAATAATTGTGTTCCCTATTTTATTAGTTATCTACTCCTCCTAGCCTCTTTTGTTTTTCATATTTTTTCTTTATCTTTGTGTGTATTTTATTGAGTTTACTTTTTAATTACAGAAGTAGGAATGTTTTTAACTATTTTTATGAATAGTCATCTCTAGCACTAATAGTCGGACAAAAACACATTTGTCATTACTAAACAAAAAGCAATCGTGATGCTGACAAACATTTTACAAAGCTCTGTTTTTAATTGTCACATATTTCTACACAAGGAACATATTTCTGCCTGGCGTGTCGTCTTTTATGGCTATACAAACAAGGATTTCTTTATAATTGTAGCTCCATTGTACGACACAGCCAGACGACCTGCCAACAACGAACACAGTTATGATGATCTCACCCAGAAATCAGGTGACACACCCCAGTCGCCAGGTACATTATGGTGACATATCCTTCAAGCTACAATGTGTTTATTACACCTAGCATACAATATTATTTTACTTTTGTTTCCAAGTTTGTTCTCCAGTAAAAAGCATAAATATTGTATTATTTTATTATATTCATAATATCTTGTACACAAAACATAACCGTACTGTTTTTTTAACGATCTATTTATCTACTGACTCAGAAATTAGGGATGGCATGATTGCAAATGACAATCATTGCTACGAGGAAGTGATTCTGGAAAGACCAAATGCAACACAACCTACAGGTATAAGTAATATCATCAAAAAATAATCTTTACAAACCTTTTTTGTGAAACAATGCAAATCTATTAACTTTAAATTATGTTAGCTTTCGCGAGTTTTTATCTTTATCTTTTGGAAACTTTTATATTATTTTTTCTATTTTTTCTAGTCGCAATATTTGTTGTGCCGAGGACGTCTCAGACTGTTTCAAGTCCTTAAAAGTTTACACACTGCGGTGGAAAGTCACACTGGCTGTGCTTGAATGTCACGGAATCACTCTAACAAAACATTGTGTACTTTGAAAAATGGCGCTGGAAGAAAATGAGCAAAATATACATAATAAAAAGATTGTTTTCCATTTGCTGGTGATGAACATAGACTTGTTCCAGTCACAATATTTCTAAAAGTAAAAGGTTTTTACGATGAAAGTACTGTAGCAGAATAATATCGTTACTATATTAAATCTTTATTGTGACTTCTTTCGTTGTTTTTGTTAAAAGGCTTTTTTAACGTTTGAAATTTATTTACACACATATATGTTCACTAGAAAGCTGGTAGTATTAATTTTTTAACAGCTTATAAACTATTTTAGAGCCAAAGAAAATGTCCTTCTTTCCTTTTCGGATGTCTGACTCCTTACTTTGTTCTTTCTCTATTTCTCTTGCAAAATACGAAGTGGACCACTTAACAGAAGTCACCTTCCTATAAAACGCTCGGATGAGGCTTTATTTGTTTGTTTGTTTGTTTGTTTGTTTGTTTGTTTGTTTGTTTGTTTGGTTTGGTTGGTTGGTTGGTTGGTTGGTTGGTTGGTTGGTTGGTTGGTTGGTTGGTTGGTTGGTTGGTTGGTTGGTTGGTTGGTTGGTTGGTTTCTGTCTTCAATGATGTTTATGTAAACACCGGTTGCCTTCAAGAGCCTGTGAAATCCTCAGACGTTGTTGACATGTTATGACCTTCAAACGTTCCATGCAATAAAGGTCTGGAGGTCTTTTGTGCAAATGCCGCTCTTTTTTTTTCACTGTCTCTATTCTTTCATCTTTCCTTTTATCTAGATGTCAGTGTGTGTGTGTGTTATAAATGTTAGAAAAAGGTGTAGGAAAAATGATCTACGGACTTTCCTTAAGATGTAAATCGCCTCCCACAGTGGCAACCAGCACAAATCAAATAAGAATGCAGTGACACACCACATGACATATTGTCATCTCAAGCTACACACTGTTGGCAGAATACCCGGACCAGGATTTGACCTAACTCTGCACAAACCTAAATAAAAAAACTATTTTTACTTGGTCTAGCATTACAATTTTCCTGAAAAAAGATAAGGCCCCGTACACAAGCGAAATCAGACACTCCTCCACTTCCCCAACAACATTTGTTATCTCAACCTGCACACTGTCCCCTCTACTCAGCAGTGAAATGTGAACACCCGGAATAGGATTAGATAACATTCTATTGAGTTCATTTAACTGCGTTTTCCTGTATTTAGTATTTAACTACTTTTTGTAAGAAAAAATTAATTTGCGTGAATATTTTTACTCTCCTTTCTTCAATTTTAACTATAAAGGGAAATAATATTTTAGCAAAAATAATTTAAGTTTTTGTTAATGTAAACTATTGCGGCAAATATCACTGTTAGTAAAACTAACACTAACTTAATGCAGTTCCTATTAATATTGTTCAGCTTCTATACATTTATAGGGACGGAACTCTGTTCCATTAACATAGAGGGTAAGACACGGGTGGTCGATCTTGTTCAATAAGAAAACTTTGTATTTTTGTATAAAACATCTTTAGTTCTTGCACAACGCTTCATTTTAGAATAAGGTCAGACGATAGACAGATATATGAGAGCTTTATTGTGTAAATAAGAATGATAATAAACACTAAAAAAGCACTTGCTCGCGTTCACACATTCTTACTCTCAATAGAAGAATTACAAGCTAGTGCATCAAAAAGGTTTAGCGCATAATAGTCTAAATTATATATTATTTCGCTAGATAGAAATTGTCATCAGCTATCCATATGCTATATGTATTTTATATGTTCAAAAAGTTTTCAGTACGGAGTGATATATAACACTGACAGTGGCGAACGACAAGAGCGCAAAAGGACGACACACAAATGTGTTGTTGTCGGTATTTTTCTCACGAGACATTTTAAATAGAACAGGGAAGTGATTTTTCAGTCCTCTCCACAGTGTGTCAACACCGCCTGGAGAAAGAGGTCGACAACGTACAGACAGTATTGTTGTTGTGTGGACTTGATGTCCCTCCCCGTATCTGCTCAGGTTGTTTGTTAGTTGTGCTGTAACACACCCACTCTCTCAAAACAGTTGAGATGAGTGATGGCTGTCTGGAGACTGTGGATACTGTGTGGTGTCGCACTGCTGGCTACAAAAGCATGTTCAGGTACTTGGCTGTTTTAACTTATTTGTCGAAACAATACACGTACTACTCTACACGAGATTACAACAAAATACCATGGTGATAAATAGTTAACTGTGCTTTTTCACTTCAGTCAGTACATAAAGCTACCAGAACCTTTTCGTTTTTATTTTTCATAAGCGCTTTAAATAATGTAGAATTATGTGTGCCTTAGAAAAGTTTCTTCGTCTATCTTTCGCGACTAACAAGGTTAAGGGAAGGGGGAGTAGAGTGGATGAAACAAAGGACTGGCAGTGGTACATGTTTGTCCAAACACGCTCTCAAGTTACACAGCAAACAGGGCGAAACAGAGTTTAGTGACACATCCTGTTGCGACTTCCACGAAGTATTTAACAGTTTATTACTGAGAAATGCTAGTAAACTAAAACATTTTGAACTCGTTTTAAACGACGAGAGAATGTAAACAATACTTCCTAATTCCTAATAATCCTAACCTGGACCTTGACACTTTCTTAAATACTATTTCCATTTAAATCGTTCCACAGCTTATCGCTGAAAACAGAACCTAGTGCCTGCTGAGAGCTATTTCATACAAGATAAATATTTTAAATTCTAGATTAGTTGCTTCTTTAAGCCCATCGATGTGAGTATTTGATCAATATTATTATAATCATTTTGAACCATTCTTTCCGGATAGTTTCGTTTTATTTAACCTATTGATACTTTATGTCTTGTGGTATTGCGAATCATGATATATCCCTTTAACTATCTTCCTTTCTTAGAGATTGGATAGTAAACTTATTTTTGTTGTCAAGGCATCTCTTGTCAATGTTTTCTGTCAGTTATTTAAACTTTGACTGCTAGCTTCGCTCGCGCCTTTGATATCCGGAATAAGCTATTAAAGCGCTTATCTGCCATCAGCAGACCGCGTTTTCGGTTTCCTGTGGTCCGTTTAGAAGTGGATTGAGTTTGGTACTGTAGTCCTACTGAGGCCTCTACTCTCCTCTATTGACTTTAAAACAACCGCACACCAAACAATATTGCTAGCAATTATGTCCTAAGCTGTCTCCTGCTAATTCACCAGTGTTGGTCAATTTGTTTTTCTTTTTATTTAGATAGGTAGTGTTTTACTTAGTTAGATCATTCTAGCTTGCAGAGTACTCTGTATATCATACAGATTAATGACTTAAATGATCACACAAAGCGAAGGTTTTAAGGTGATCACTGAATAACAGTGAAGTAATTACTTAGATGTCCTGATTGTAAAACCCTGTTTCGAACGAGGTCAGCTACCTACTGGACGGCTGGGTCAGATACGAGAAGGTCACAAACAGATAGTTCATTTTTGTATCCCAAACTTGCGACACATTAAGCAGCGAACTATCAAAGAAAAGTTTTTGATAAAGTATATTGATTAAAAAATTAAAAACTCGTTCTAAATTAAAACAAATATGATACTAGATTTCTTACCTTGCCAGAGAAATTTCAATTTTGAGTAAGTGCTTTCATTAAAATTTTTAATTTTTTCAGGACTGAAAATACCCGAACTACTGTTACTTTTATTAAGAAACAGAATTTTTTTAGTTCTTTACTTGTTATTGTTAGGAACTGTTACGTATTTTGATTGTTATTATATATTGATTGTTACGTATATTGTCAGGTTAATAAGTATTTACAATCATTATCTTGTTGCAGGTTTAATTATCGGCGGTTGTGAACAGGGTAGTGTGGACGTTGTTGAAGACTCAACTCGCTCTTTTACATTTGAGCCATACCAGTACAATCCAGTACAAATTACGGCTCATAATGACAAGATGGAAACCATTTTCTTTTGTTCTTGCTTTAAACTCGACTGTACAGCTTATAACAACACGTTTAAATTGTTTAAACTCTATTATTCTGTAACGAACAATAATTATATTTTACAAGTGAGCGGGATCACGAGGAACTCAGCTCGTACCTTGTCTTTCAGCGATTCCTTGAATTACGCACGGTGTGAATTTAGAATAATTGGTAAGTATTGTAGAACACATTGTAGAGTACTATGTACCATTGTTTTCTGTCCACCTTAATGGGTTGTTTGCTGTAATACTACTTGCATTTACTCTCTCATTCTCTTTCTTTCTCTTACGCATGAGCTTACGTGTATATATATATATGCAAAATGAACTCTAGAAATTAACAGAAGAAATGGTATTATTACAAGCAAACCACTTTAAATGATTGTTAAATGGTTATGAAATTATGAGTAAACGTAAATGCAAAATTATCACGATAACATAATATATGTGTTTTTTCACCCAACGATGATGTCGCACTTCGATTATATATATAAGAAAGAGAAGGAGATAGAGACAAGAAACAGTTAGATCAATCTCTTTAAAAATATTTTAGATAACCATTAAATAATAATCCTGATAACATATACATATATAAATATATATGAAGAGGTAGAGAAAGAAACAGTTTAATATTTAAAAAGATATTTAAGTATAAAGCGACATAACTAATAACTCACAAAGGCAGAAAAAGAAATTGAATAAAATAAGTAAATACTTAATTTTGAGATGAGCATTTTTTAAAATAAAAAAGGTTAACAGAAATTTTGTTTAAAAAAATAGTAAATAACATGATTTTTGGTAAAGTATTTATTAGAAGTTATTAATATATTCCAGAAATATAGCACCCACGTGAATATATATCTATATAAAATTTAACCCCTTACTGTAGATAATGTTGCAAAATATATAAATGCATTTAATAAACATATATTTCATCCAGTGGCGCCGGTGTATTCACCTGGTGACTGCAGGGTAAGTATTTCAAACTGGATGGTGATTGGAAGCTGCACAGTGAAAAGAATGTTTTCTTCAGACAACAACTACACGTGCAAATGGAGGGACAATGAAAACAACGAGGTAAACGTTTCTTTTCCCGATTTTGTTGTTGATATATTTAGTTCCTCTCACTCTATAATATTATCAAATTCATAAAACATACCTCTTCTTGCACTTTTCTTCAACATATCCCTTTTTCACTTCCACTTTTATACCAAGAGAACATGTGATCGTAATATTTTCATATTGTTTAGCCCAACACAATATTTATTTAGTATAAAAAAAGTGTAAACCACTTTCACAGAATTTGGAGGTGCACTTGAAATGTTGATATATACATCATAGAAAGTTCAAATGTTATGTAACAATCATCATATCCCTTTTTTCAAGGAATTCGGGGGTTTTGGAACCACGCTGAGGAATTACACTGCTGTGAACTCAAGGACTTATACTAAAGGAGTTTGCTCTTTTGCAAAACCAATTCCCACAACTAAAGGCTATTATACGTACAGTGTAAGCGTATCACCCGGTGCTGATGATTACTTCAATAAAGAAGTATATATAGGTAAGAAGGCTTTCTATGACAACCACATTTATGTTATGCAAAACGTTAATATCTGTAAATAAAAAATACGTTTTGGTTGATAATATCGATAGGGAGAAATTTAAACCCAATGCAGGTTAAAAAAGCGACAAAGTTTTCCCGAAGACAGGAAAGTCACATGAACGAAGACAAAGAGCATCTCAAACAGAAACATCCTTACCCTGTGCCATTTAGACAGGGAATGTAAAATCAGCCCAAATAATGGATAAATTATAAATATTAAATGTATTTGCTTAGGAGAGAGTGTCGCCCACAGAGCTAGTCTAAAAAAAATATTTCTGTCACCATTGAGCTCTGTTTAACAATTGTAATGATGTGTGGCTGTTCTGGAACCAGTAGAGTTTACAAAGATGTAAGATTTGTGGAAATGTTACATTTTAAATATATTTTTGTCGTCTTTCGTTATTATTGATTGTGAGGAATCAATCACACTCCCAAAAACTCTCTTCAGATATGTCTTTTTTAATAATATTGTCATCATTGAGGGTGTACTGGACAGTTTTGTTACTCACTACATTTTTATGAAACAAGTAGTTCAGTACCGCTGAAGTAGATCTCTGTAGGAAAAATGTTTATGATTCCTCGTTCAGATAAACAAATTTTAACGCATTGGCTGTTTTTTTTCTATTATAAGCTGCGCCATATGTGGTAAAACTCAACCACAGTTGTCCTGAGTATGTATTTGAGGGCTCAGATGTAAGATGTACATGCTGTGCTTCAAGACACATAAATCCACCAGCACTTCTAGTGTGGGAAGGAATGAATAACGCAACTCTTCTGCTCCAAAATGTAAACCGGCGATTAAACAAACAACAATTCACATGTCGACTAGAGTGGCACCCAGACGGCTCCCTTAAAGAAAGCATTTCTTACAAACTCACCGTTGCTTGTAAGTAAATCAGACACACACAAAGTAAGGCTAACCATTACAAGGTGAAAATACTCGTAATGTATCATGGGGAACCGGATTTTAAATGTAAAGGATGCAAGATAAAGAAAACATGTTTTTTCTGCAACGAAGAGTAAAGATAACAAGTAAGTACATAAAAACCATAATGAAAAGAATACTGTAACTGACGGTAAATAAGGATTTTCTACTTTTTTCTTATAATTCGAAAGATTAATTTCTAAAAGTTATTGATTATAGTTTATAAATATTTCTAGATGGACCCTTAAATGTTGTGATCACCAACAATGAAAAGAAGACAGAAGATGAGTCAGAGATGATAAGTTTAACCTGCACAGCGACTGATGTTTATCCCTCCGCAGCTTTTCAATGGAATGTCACGTGTTCTAATCAGACTGACTCTTGGAATTCCAGTACATGTTTCTTCAACTTCACTCAGAAGTTTGAAAGTATTTCGATATTATGTACAGCTAGCAACACATATTTTCATCAAGAGTATGCTTCAAATGTCTACGTTCTTTCTTCTTCTGGTAAATAAAAAAGTTCGAACAATTTTTTTTTAGTTTTAAACAAAAGACAAGGGTTTAACTAGAGAAGAATGAAAGGTATCTTTAAATTTGCAAAAGTTTTTTTTATCATTTTAAACGGATTACATATAAAAAATGTTCCACAAAAATCTCGTTATCAAGACTTTTACTGACCCTTACATTGTCGCTATTGCTCGTTTGTCTGTCAATAAGTTGTTTCTTTTGAAACTGAATTTTTAGTTTGAAAATCTAGCGATATCATGCACAGCTAATAACAGATATCCCCATCAAGCATATGCTTCACATAAAAACATCCTTTATTGTACAGGTCAATAAAACTTGCAACGCTTTTTGTTATTTTGAAACTGGAACAAAGGAACTAAAATAAGAATTAAAATTATTTACCGTATATTGCCTTCACGAGGTAGGATGTAATACTTTGCAACAACGTACAGTCTCTTTATATTTTAAACTCAGTAAAAATGTAAAACATGCTCCAGAAAATAAATTACATTTTGTTATCCAAAATTTACTGGCAGTAAATTTGTTTATATTAGTTGCTCGTCTGTCTATAAGGTGTTTATTTTCACGCCGCCTTAGATCAATTTCTTTTTTTATTTTTTTAGAAAGCCAGCAAGCGAGCACAGGTGGACCTAATGCCGGGTTAATTGGTGGTGTTATTGCAGCTGTACTTGTTGTACTCATCATAGTTGGAGTCTTGATTGTGTACATCATCAGACGAAGAAAAGGTAAAAACGTCTGACATTCTCCACCTAAACCCTTAGAACTTCTAACTCCTATCTATTTTTTTTTTATTTTTTTATATTTAATCTACAGCGCAAATGGTAATGACATGTGAAGCCCTAGTTCAAATATTCTATTTACCTAGCTATCTACATATTTCGCTTTTCTAATTCTTTTCTGTATTATATCGAATACTCTTTCTATCGTATGATGCATGCAGTAACAAATAATCTTTCCTTTTCACAAGTTTCAGACAATTTTAAAGAATTGAATAAATATGTACATTGACAGTATGTTTGCTTTATAGAATCTAATATTTTGTGAAATGCTAAAGAAAAAATATAAAAAGCGGCACGTTATCGCCTTGTTTTTTCCTTTGACATCATCGTTAGTTTTCGACTTTACAAGAAATGCTTTAGTCGGGTCTACATCTCCTTAAAGTTTACATATTTGTTAAACACATCGCTTCTGTTTGGACAATCCAATGTCAGGCGAGTGTATTTTCTCATCTTTATCGCGTACATTGTAAGGAATAGAGTCTAGTAAAAGTTACTTAATGTGCCTGTGATTATTATTAATAAAAAAATCGTTACAAAAATTATAAAATACAATTTGATTTCTTTCAGGTACAATAAACCATACATCTCCTTTATTTTTTCATTTGTATGCACTTGTTTTTGTGCTTGATATAAGTTAAGTTTTATTATATAATTTATAACGTCAATTAATTCCTCGTTTGTGAGAATTAAATGCTTTTGATTATATAGTTATGTATACCCTAATGTAATGTATCTTGTTATGTATAATTTACATAGGTCATAAAAGTAACAAGTTTCCAACGTCCGAATACAAAACTCTTAATAAATTATAACACATTAACGTACTGGTGTTTGATATCTTGCTTAACTACAGGGACACTAGACAGAGAGAGAGGTTTCTTTGGATTTGTTTCTGGCGCCCGCAAACATTATCAGAAGGAAACAGCTATGCCAGTGCCATACGCTGTCGTCAATAAGCCACAGAGACAGACGCCAATCAGACGAGAAGCAGGTCCTTCAGGTGACATGTACACAATCACTAACACAACCAGTTCCGGTCACGTGGTAGATGTCTATGCGGCGGTCTGTAAAACCTCCATCAACAACACCGGTGGAACAGAGAGTGATGGCGCTCACCAGACAACTCAAAAGACGCAGCAAACAACAACAGCATCGAAACAAACAACAAAGCCAACGCTAAATCTAAACAACAAGAACGTCCAAGATTTGCATGGTAACAATGAACGTCGTTCACAATATGATAAGATGTCACAAACTATTTGATGGATGTAAAAGAGGCAATCAAGACATATAACAAGTTTTAAAATACAAGAATAGGATTGAAAGAAAAAAAATGCCAGTGATTTAAAAAATCAATGATCCAATCATAACGATAACACAGAGACCTGTATCCTAATGAGTTTGTAGATATATGCAAACATACACGTAAACTTGCGCAACTATCCGTCGATTAATAACAACATTATATAAATAATCAAATTAAAAATCGTTCTTTAATTCAGACACAGGTTACATGAATGTCACTGAGGTGCCGACTGACTCTGGTTTGGGTGTGTATCATGTTGTTCCCTGGGCAACAATGTCTGGATCACCTCTACCGGACACAAACGTAAGATTTGTCTTAAAGACATCCATCACAGACGTTTTTTTCTGCGACAAAGCTTTTATTTTAAATGCACCCAAGAAAAATGTTCTTGTTTTAGTTTATCAATTTTAGTTTTAAAACAAAGATATTTGTTCTATATTGATAGATGTATTTATAAAAACATATTTACAACATTTTATTACAACCTGTAACTTATAATGCCATTCACTTATTGAAACAGGAATATTCATTACCGGCAATTTCTGAAGATGAGTACAATGAACTACATTTTGAAGAGGATCGAACTGGACAAGAGGACCAAGCCGATAACTACCACCATCTTCAAATCACATAACATCTTTTTCTGTGATATTTTAATCTGCTGCTGAACTTACTTTTATTCTCTTCCTTACACTGTCTTTAGCAAGACTCTCGTAAAATAAATAATACAATCTCATTATTGACAGCTGCCATTGTTATAATAAGTCTCATCCTCCGATTAATGATGAACAAGCAAATATAGTCATGAGAAGTATTTTTAGCGACATCAACTATTATTATTTACGTTCAAAAGCCTGCATACATGATCATCAGTGGGTTTTTTTTCTCTCTCAGCTTTGCCATTCGTATTTGTCCTTCGCTGAAAGTTTCATCTCTTTCTTTAATCTCTTGGAACCACAACCTCTCAGCAAGGAACAAAAACAGTAATGTTTTCATTGTTAATATTTGTTTCAAGATAACCAGAACCAAGCGTAAGAACTTAAAAGTTTCCAGTAACCACCAAAGACAAAAAGAAATCCTTATTAATCATAATCATGTGTTTGCATAAAAATTTTTAGTTTCGGTCTGGTGGCAGATACGCGATGCCTGAATGCAGAATGAATAGTCGCTGGAACTTTTCTGTTGCACAAGACATTTAGTTAATCAACTCATAATGTTGTGATAACATGACATGATATAATATAGTGCACCATTTGCATCTAATGTTGTTTCAGATCACGTGTCTATTTTTTTATGTATAATGTAATTAGACTCATCATGTTTTTATGAGTTTATTTGTATATTGCTTGTCCATATGCAATTATAAATCTTACTTGTAATATTGCTCTGTATTATACTGCACACAACATTATAAATGGAATGTCGGAGTGCCAAAAAAAGGTGGGAACGACAGAAAAGACAGTGAGAAAGATACACGTATTCATACACTAAGAAAGAGAAAACGTAAGAAACTGGTTAATTAAAAAGTAAGCAATATGAATTACATGACAGCCAGTTTTTATTTTATGTTTTTTGTGTTATTTTTAAAAGTTTATGTAAGATTGAAAACGCGCTATTACATAGATTATGTTAGAATTTAATTAATAACATAAATATTGAACCAAATAACATGATATAATAATAATTATTTTTTAATTTTTTTGTAACACCATAATTGTGAAAATAAAATATATTTTTGCAAACTTTTTCGTGCTGTGTATTTCAATCATTATGATAGTTACGATCAGAAAAGTAAGCAAAACTATCACACAGTACATTTTTCACACACACATATATATATATAACACTCGTGTCAATGTTGTACGGTGAAAGCTCTGTGATGGAAGGATACGTAATTCCGAGAAAATCGGTTTCTAATTATCCAAAAGCTTAAATATCTTTTCCCATGTTTCCTTTTCTATTCAATGTCAACTTTTTTATCGTTTATTTATACATGCTGACAACTAACGCACTACAAACTATTAAATCATAAGCCGTCTTATTTTAATCACAATACAAGTGATCATCTGTTATCTCACTACAATATATATATATAGCTAAGTCTAAATCAAAAGGCATCATTTACAGGTAAAGAACTTTTTCAATTATTTTCGTGTCTGAATGTCTCTTTTTGAGACTACATACTAGTTTTCCTATCTCAGACCCAGTGTATGACACGACCAGGAGGCCTGAAAACAACGAACACAGCTACGTGGACCTCGCTTTAAGGGGACGCAAATCATCACCACCAGCAGGTAGCTGAGTATAAGCATCCATTTTTATCATTGCTCTCTTTAAACAACTAACAATGGCGGCATTCCTTTTATGTACATAATGAAAGCAAAATTCAGTTGAGTATCGCGATATAGCCCAAGCCATAACACAAAACAAGCACAACACATCAACAACAGCAACAACAAACTGATACAACTCGTGCAGAACCACCAGCTTCACTAATGTTACATTCGTTGTGCAGGATCTGACGATGACAAGGCTAAAAGAGAAAACAAAAATGAGCATTGCTACGAAGAAGTAACCATTGCAGGTCAAAATGTGTCTGAACAACCAGGTAACATACCATACATAAAATATTGCTCTTATATTTAAAATGTGATAACAAAGCTGATAATTGTGCATAATGACTTATATTTTGCAAAATTATATTTAAAGGCATACTGCTTAGAAATGAGAACCATAGTGAGTATTTTAGATGAGATAAATAGTTATAATAAAAGAGCATCTACAACAAGGTCTCATTAATAAAAGTTATTTGTTATAATTTCTTCTAACAGAACTGGTAATCCCAGACTGATTTATGAGAACCGACTTCTACAACTGTTCCAAATCTGTAAATACTGTACACAGACTGATTGGCAAAGCACTAGAGGTCGTCCTGGATTTTTAAAAGTTGAAACAGCCTTCATTGATTATTCGACTTAGTGGCTTTTCATTGATGACTATATCAAACATGATCTCAAATAAAAAGACACATTTTCGAATGTTTATGCCTAAAAGAAAAATATGTTAGTATCTTTAGTTGTGAGTCTCAAATGGACTTGTCACACAAAGTTTTACATCAATATTTAGTCTCTGTATTATCAATCGTATTTCGCTGCTCTCAAGTCTTGATTATGTTTCTTCCTGTTTGTTTTTCATTGATTTTATATAAGCATAACAGTAAAATGGCATATTACATTAAATTACAATAATTATGTAATGTCTATTATATTGTACGTATACTTTTGTAACCACTTTTTTGGTATACCCGTGTATATATACACTTAATTATCTCAGACGCTTATTTTACTCAGTTTGGAGACAAGTAAGTTTATTTATGATGCTCTTTAAATAGACATATTTTTAGCTTTGCTTATAAACATGATATATATTGTGTTTACCATTCTGTCATTGTATCTTTTTTTGATCGCATTTTTTCTCTCTTTCTATCCCTCCTCTCTCTAATCCTCCTTAGTTTATAAAAAAATCATACTTAATAAGTGACATTTCTACTTCGATTAAAATCGTTCACATTCAACTCCTCTTCAAACTCTCGTCCCGCCCTGACACGGTGGATAGCAGTTAATTCAGCTACAAGCTCCATTATTTGGTTGACGAGTGTCATTTCTTATCTCCACTCACATTCCTAAAGCGTCAGGTTAATTGTTTTGAACATAAAGCTGCCTGGAGTTGATACATTTATTTTAAATTAACTGCCTAGTGTGACATCATCATAAACTTGCATTAATACAAACTGTATGTAATAAACTGAGCAGCAACTGGGTAATTAAAATTTAAAATATATATATGTATATTTCATGCTTGTTTTCGCTAATGCTGATTAAAATGTTCTCACGACTCACGATTGTGTGATTTGTAATTGAAATTTCGGGTAAAATGACAAAAAACAGTCCTTTGTGTCTATAACATGAAACTTCTCGACCACAAATTATGGTAAGGAAGTCGGTTTAAATATAATAGCTTTCATTCATCACTTTGTTCCCTTTTTTATTTCAACCTGTCGTAAACTCTGTGTGTGTGTGTGTGTGTGTCTCTGTGTGTGTGTGTGTGTGTGTGTGTGTGTCTGTGTGTGTGTGTGTGCTTAATTTTTGTGATTATGCATAAGGCTGAGTGTATAGATATAAAATCACCGATAAAGCTGAAGGTTAAACAATTAGATGTAAAAAACAGACAGGAAAGAATACAATTTCAAGACGATTTTCCTGAAAGAGGTAATTCATCTCACAGCAATGCCTCGTACCTAAGAGAAATCGGACACGTGAAGAGGACACGCTACCTGCCTCCCCACCTCCACACACGCACGCACTCACACACACACATACATTTACGCATGCGTGCTCACTCACACAGATGGAACATGAAGCTAAATTACTTTACACGCAAGCATCATTTAAATAAATTTGTTCGCATGCAATCAAAAACTTAATTGTTGTTTAGCGAAAAAGTGAACATGAATACTATGATTCCTACATTTACTATTGTTAGTACACAAAATCGCATAATATATGAAAATTTTATTAAAATTTTTATAGCAAAATTCATTTACATGCATGAAGTTATATTTTATTCCTCGTTATCTCAGTCCTATGAAGTTCTTAAACAGGGTATGTAAATAGGCAGGGCTTCTGCTAAGGCTAAATTCTTTGGGGTCCCAGGGACCCCTTCCTCAGATTTCTAAGGGGTCCCAGGCTAACTCTAAGGGGTCCCTTTACAAAGTGAAAAAAAAATCAACAAATCAACTACTTTGTTAAACTGCCTTTCAGGCACACAAGGCACTGTAATGTCTAGTCAGACACGGCGAGATTTCTGTGTCATGATGTCTGTGCAAGCATCTGTGATGAGCTTAAGTTACTTTGCTTAATCAAGTGATCTGACATCTGTCACAGCTTATTTATTCATACAATTGATCCTTGAAGTGTTGAACTTAGTTACCACCACTAAAACTTTTATTATTTTTTTAGTATCCTATGCAAAAAAATTGAGATTGCTTTGTAACTGAGCAAAACTTCTAAATGAAACACACACAAACAACAACAACAATAATGATAACAACAACAACAACATACACAGTTGAAAAAATAATAATGATTCAGATGGTCAAGAACGAGCATCTGCCTAAGTGCATTTAACTCTTATATATGTTTTGGAACGAGTTCTCGTGTAATAAAAGCTGGTAATTACACCTGCAGCAGTCACACCTGGTGAGTCACAGGTTTTCACACAAGGACACTGAGGACTGCTAAATAGTGGGATCTGAACCGTTAAGATAAAGAGAGAGAGCATATGTACATTGTCTATGAAGATACATTTGACCTTTAAACCTAGTAATGTAGTACACAGAAATAAACTGTGTGTCAGTACCTGTGTTTGTGTGTGCACGAGTTCGTCTCAGGGTAAGGGGGAGAACCCTAGCTTTTAAACCTAGATTATTATCAAGCATTACCTCCCCTGATCAGATTTTTTTTCTTCATAGCTGCAGTATCACTCGCATGTTATATTGTGGATTATGAGTAAAAAGTGCTTCTTGAATGTGGTCTGTCTCTTTAACAGGGAATATTATTTGACTGATATCATTTGCTCTTCATTGCTAGTTGACAAAATAAAGAAAATAAACATATTCTAGTCTGCAACTTATTTAGTTTATGGTTTCCTGTAATCTTTCTTTTCTAGCAGCAAAGCAACTACATTTTTCTCCAGAAACCCTGCTTTTTTCTAACCGAAGAAAGGAGAGGGAAAGAGAGAGGTTGTGTAGTAAGTTGTTTCAGACTTGTTTATCAATGTGGAGAAAATATCTTGCTTTTCGGCGGTAAAGGCCGGTGTCTTATATTCCCTCGCAAACTTACGTGTATACAGGATTAAGATTTGTAACACAACAGAGCGAGTTTTGATCATTGCTTACTTCTGTGTAAATGTCTACATAATAACAAGAAGAAACTGTCAAAGGTTGTTCACATGTTTAATATATATGATATAAGTAATATGTTGAAAACATACTCCTATTATACGAAATATAATCCTGACAAGGGTGCAACCTGTAACTGCCAAGAAACACGATGTGCAAATGTCCTGTTATCGTGATAAGCCTCACGAGACATTTTAAATAGAAGAAGGAAGTGATTCCAGTCCTGTCCCCAGTGTGTCACCACCACTTGAAGTGAGAGGTCGCACGCACAGACAGTATTGTTGTTTGTGTGACAGGTGAAGGTGATTTCAGCTTAACTGTTCACATTGCCTTGTTAGTTGTGTTGTAAACATCTGTAGTTCTTAACAGTGAGACAAGTGATGGCTGTGTGGAGTCTGTGGATACTTTGTAGTCTCGCACTACTCTCTGTAAAGGGCGACTCAGGTAATAAGCTGTTATATTTATTTGTCGAAATATTAGCTTTACTATAACAACGAAAGACTATAGTGACAAATACACAATAGTGTTTATTTTCTATATCTTTATCTAAGGTTCTCTAGAATTACTTAGTTTTTTAATGATAACCTTTAGCCCTGTGTAGATGTAACTAGGTGACTACACAACAAAGGCTTGCGAGAGCTTCACGCAAACAATGTATCACTTGGTTGTTAATGCCCTTATTATGATCACACCTTGCTTCCTGCAGTTTCTTCTGAGAGGACACACGAAAGGACAGCAAACGCATAGAACGCATTCTCAGTTTTTAGTTTTCAAAACTATCAACCAACCTTAGTCTGGGTCTCTACACCAAGAGTTATATTGATGTTGTTGGTGTATATATTGTATGCCATTAGTGACCTAAATGAAATAATAACTATGTATAAGAAGTAGTTGATGTGAGAAGCCATACTTTACAATAACAAATACCACAACAAGTTTCACATGAAACAAGTTCTAAATACTAGCTGATTAGCTTTTGAACCTCTTATACTCAGCAGACAGGAGATATCGTATCTGCTCACTCACTTATTTACATGAATACCCTCTGGATCACATCCAACTACAATTCTCAAAGTGTTATTTCATATCATGATAAAATTGTGGTATATTTTACCTTATAATAAATTAACATAAGCAGTTGTAATCAGGATTTTGTTGTTGTGTTTCTTTCTTCCTTCCTTGAAATAGGCCAAGGTCTAATCTATACAAAAGGTTGAGTTCTCTCTATTGCTGTAGGTAACTCTACTAGGTAGGTGTTTTTTAAAAGTAAGAGACATGCATCAAAGAATTACATCCGGTACACGGACGTTTCGCCGACGGACGTTTCGCCGCCGGACGTTTCTTCGCGGGGCACTTCATTTCGGCATTTCACGCGGGACCTTTAGCCGAAGTCAAGCCCCTTAGCTCACACATTTCTCTCGCCATTGTATCAATGTATCAGTGAACTCTCTCTCACTATCCCTCTTCATGTGAACCGTTAGCTCACACATTTCTCTCGCCATTGTATCAATGTTTTTTCTCAAAGCTGTTGCGCATAATCTGTGACAATCAAAGTGAACTGTCTGTGAAGTCTGTGTGTAAAATTTGTTTGAAATAAAGAATTATTGTGTAATCTAGTAGTTACTTTCATTCTTTGAGAAGTAAGTAAGCTCTCTCTCTCTGACATAATGCGGCGAAACGCCGGACGGCAAAACGTCGACTCCGAAACGTCCGGCGGCGAAACGTCCGGTCGGCAAAACGTCCGCACACGTTACATCCACACGATTGTTTTATTTTAATTAATCCCTATCATCCAAGACTACAGATGATAAAGAACAAAAGCGCTCTGCAAGAATTTACACACCATAGCCTCTAAACTTCGGTAATCAAAACCAGTATTCTTATTAAATTGACATTGATCGGTAAAAAGTGCAAGCGATTTGTAGGTCTCACACACACACACTAATGCACTGGCTTGTCTTTAAGGTGATCTAAGATAGTGGTAGAAAATTACGACAGGTAAATTGAGTTGATGGTACTTATATTAGTAGGAATATATATATATATATATATTATGGATATCTATGGAAATAAGGAATAGGAAACTGATCAAAGAATTAGCATTGCAAAGGAGAAGGAGGGAAGGATGTATATGTGGGGAAGTAAGAGCTAGAAAGTTTCAAAAAGGATACAATGATTTATAATTTGTATTTAACATGTGGATTATTTTACCACAGAATGTAAATGTTTGTGTTTCAGCTATGTATATTCGTGACTGTTCTGATGAAAAAAGAACGATCATAGAGGAAACTAAAGTGACTTTGATTTGCGGCCAATATCAAACCAGGGTAGAATGGTCTTGGTCTTACTCTAACTGGCCGAGGAATACAATTGGTTACTGCAATGTCACAGGGTGTGGCATATACATCGGACTTAAATTACCAATAACATTATCCAAATTAACTACATCCGTCTCAGGGATTTTTGAGAGTCGACTTGACATCAGCGATGTTACAAGACAGCAAAACTATTCTTACCATTGTCGCAATACCGACTCGGGAAAAACAGCAACATGTGGATTACGGGTAATCGGTGAGTTGGACTCTAAAAAAATATAGTTGTCAGGCTTTAACTGTCTAATGAGTATGAGTTGTAATATACCTACAGTCATTTCCTTTTTTACGTGATTCACAGGACAAAAATTAACGGCCTAGCCGGTCGAGAGTAAGTTGCACAAGAAGTTTTCTTTATACCTATATTAATGTTTTACTTTGTATGTAATTTGGGACTGACTCAAGGAATGCCTATTCAAAACTGTACGTAGAAGCAATGTTTTTGTAACTAAATCTCATATCATTAAAAAAAACGTTGTTATCGAATTTATATCATACGTACTTCATCATCATCATCATCATCATCATCATCATCATCATCATCATCATCATCATCATCATCAATCATCATCATCATTATCATCTGTTTTTATTGATTTGCAACAACGTAGCCATGTCGAATTTTCATTCTAATATTAAAATTTAAAAATCAGTCAGTAAACATGCACCATCAACATCATCATCGTTATCGTCATTGAAAGTGCTTTGCTTGAAATTATATTATCAATAATAATATTATGTCACTGTTGCTTTAACAGCACCTGCTATCATCGTTGGTGACAACTGCGATGTGCGGGTCTCAGAGTGGCAGATATACGGTTCATGCGCAGTGGAAAGGATGTACGCGTCGGATGGTGTTTATACTTGCATATGGCGCGAAGACAATACGAAGGTACTCCAGCCTGAGATTTCCTAAGTTAAATTAATTGAAAATGAATGCATATGGAAAAATATCAATCCCTTTAATCACACACCCTTCCTAATGACAGACTTTCTAATACACAGAGATCAATAACAACAACATGATATTACCGCTCTCTAAGGAAACCATGTCCAAGTATAACTCCTTACAGATTTTAAAAAATCATGTTAAAGAACACGACTTTTAGAAACTAGACGATCTGATGCAGCTATTCCATACATTGTATAATGTGTCAGTTATAACAAAGCTCAAGACTGCAACAGAAGCTAAAATAAACAAACTGACCTAACTTTGGAAATTTCGCAGTAAGATCCAATTAAGATGTCAAGCAATCCTGAAGAAATAGAGCATTTATACTAATATTTTTTTCTATCTCTTTTGATGCGTGTCTTGATCCATTTAATTTATTGAGTCCTTTGAAACAATAAGATGGATAAAAGGAAGATAATATTTGATTATTTAGCAATTAGTCTCCTGTTTCAATATTGCTTCGGTCTTAACGTCCACATTTTTATACATTATGGCAATTTGCATGTTGTCATTATATTGTCATATCTGTTGAACTCGTTTTATTCAAACACATTGCAGATCCATGAAAGATTTCAAGATACCATAACTTATTATGTCTTGGACTCCAGAATTTACGGAAGAGGAGTTTGCTCCTTTAGTCAAAATATGCCTGTTGACCAGGGCAGCTACACCTACAGTATGGATATAGATCCTGGTTCCCAGAATATCTTCTATAAAACCATAAATATAGGTAAGATGATACGGTTAGCTAATTTAAGATTAAATACCAGATATTTTAAATACTTTTAATCACTCTTTCTACCTTACAAAAATACCCATTTAAAGTACAAATACAATCTATTTTGAATAATGTTTTCAAGAATTGATTGTCTCCCAACTCCTTAGATAATTCTACATAAAATATAAACACACACGTCACGTCATAAAAGGACTTAGCATAAGTACATAAAATTGAAGGTTTGTACTTGTGTCTATTTACATTATTATATGTATTTTCTGTCATAAATATTACAACTAGTTACTTATTCATATCCTCACTCAAAACAGAAATAAATTAACAAAATTCAGTATGATATCATTTCATTACTTCTTTTTTAATAAGCAGTTATTCAAATTAAATTTTTTGGTTTTATAATTCAATACAATAATCAAGTTCTCGTCTGTAGTAAGAGACTTTAAGGTTAAAAATCAGTTCCGTATGATATCGTCTAAAAATAACTCTAAGCTGCTAATTAAAAACTTCTTTTCTCGTATCCTGTTTAAGAGTTGTATTATGATAGAGGTTTTATAATACTATAATGCTATAATTACCAGCCTCCTTCTCCAGCTGCCTTTGTATTCTCTACAAGGTTTTCTTATTATACTCTTATCACTGTTTTGGACCATTTACTTTTATTTCTCCTTTCCGTTATTTATGACCATCCTGTTTTCTTTCAGTACCGCCCCGTTTCTGAAATCTTGCTTGTTTTGTAATAGATTATCCTAGATAACTTTTTTCGCTAAGAAGTTGTTGTTCAAGCAAAATCTTTACAGAAATTAAAATAGCTTAATTTATAATTAGCTATTAAACACATGATATTAATATTTTAAAGAGTTTACAATTTACATATATATATATGTGTGTCCAGTTCCTCCTGGTGAACCTAGCCACGACTGTCCAGAAACTGTTTTTGTGGGATCCAATGTCAGCTGCAAATGTACGTCTTCAAATCCAGGAACTCCACCTGCCGAATTTGCTTGGGATGGAAGTGGTACTGATACATTATTTCTCCAAGATATTCGGCCCGAAAATACCACCATCAACTATTCATGTCGGCTGATATGGGGTCCTAACGGATATATCAACCGCACAATTGTTTACACTTTGCGAATAGCAGGTAAGTATATCTTGAGTCTGTTATAAAGCTTCTTTGGTCTATCTTTTTCAGTGCATGAATCGTATATGTGTAAAGGAGTGAAAAACAGTTATTGCATGGCTTTGTCAGTTGGTGTTCGAGGAACATAGGAAGCATCATTTTGTCTGTTACACTCTTATTAGTCGATAGAGCAGTGTGAAGTTAAGTAATAAAGTCTTCTCCTTAAACTTGCAATACCAGACCTCTGTAGACAATGATTGACTTTTGTATTATCCTTGTAAGTGACATACCTCAAGAACAAGAGTAAGGAGAAGGTTGATGTTTATAATAAGAGAAGGTGATTGTGCTTTTGTCCTGTAAAATTCCGTTTCTATATCGATGATGGATATATAATTTAAAAACATTTAATAGTATTAGATCGGTTAATATTTGTAACATGTTACATTCTAAATTAATCAGATACTACCACACAATGTAAAATAATATGTTTTTGTTTGTAATATTTACATTCAGAAAACGAAAGAGAAAAGAACGCTAAAGGAGGCATCATTGGTGGCTGTGTGGCAGCTGTTTTCATTCTAGCTATCATCGGAATTGTCATCGCTGTTTACATCGTTAAAAGGCGGAAAGGTTTGAATTTGATATTCTTGCTGACAATTTTTTTATAAAATGCCAAAGCTCCATCATTCCAACCGTCAAAATCTCTGTCTCCATTTCTTTTAATCTATAAACAATAGTGCTTTTATTTATTGCACTAAAAATAAGATTTTTTAAAAATAATCTATCCGGATGTCTTCTTTTTAAGTTGCTTTTGTCTCTTTGTAATCTTCCACTAAATACAATATACAATTTGTTTTAAAAATGCACTATTAAAAGAAGTTTGTCGTTTGACGAACTAAAAATTTTACTGCGAAATTTAGCAAATCGTTTTTCAAACACTTTTCTCCCGGAATGTACTACTTGTCATTTGGTCGTTGAAAGCTGCGGTATGATTCTACTCCCTTCCGGAATGTTTAACATCTCCATGAAACATGACTTTCCTAGTCAGGCGAGTTACCTTTCTGTTAATTAAATATAAACAATAAGTGTACCATCCTTAGTGTCAGCACATTTAAGACAGTTAATAATATGATTGTTTTTTAGTAATAATTTTTGCATTGCAATAACTTTATTCAGACATTTTTTATACTATATGTGTGTGAAAATGCCTGCGTGCATGTTAATGTTTCCAATATCCTCGTATGTCTATAGTTCAAAATATATGTTACATGCGGCAGAAATCTTCTACAAAATTATTTAAAATATTCGGGCTATAATTTTTTAATGAAGCCTCACCAATAAAACTTAAAGTGTAGTGTTTTATATGCATGTAGTATTTTCTCCTTTTGCTACAAGATATTACAAATGAAGTGTCTGTTTCTAAATTAATTTGATAAGATGGTTAGGTTTTATAAATACAACTTTAACATATATTAATATAAACTGTATAAGCTATTGGAATTTTGTAAGCTCTCAGCTTACTACAGCTTGCTGTCGATTTGCAGGAAAGTGTGGAAGAGGAAACATTAACCTGAGATTTTGGCAATGTCTCTGCAAATTCTTTCATCGAAAGAAGCCACCAGCTACGCCCTATGCAGTGGTCAACAAGCCCAAGCCACAGATTCCCATCAGGCGCCAGGCGGCTTCGTCCGGCGACCTCTACACCGTCGCTATGACAACGACATCTAGTGACCTCAATGGCGAATATGTAACAATCTGTGAAACTAAGGAGGATGCAGTTTCTGAAATAAACAGTGAAGGAAATAACCTGGCGAGCCAGGGCGAGCAGGAAACGACAGAATGGAGGACTGCAGTCGCGCCGGCAATGAAATCCAAACCAATGACACCAGGAACAAGAAATATCAGGGAAATACCAGGTAAAAGTAATGAAACCATCCACCAATTTTAAACATCATGTTTTAGTGCCCTTGTAGGTAACAAGACAAGTAAATAGTATTAAATTGTTAATTAATCATCCAACTTGGCAGTCAAAGCTGTAATATATAAATATCAAAAGAATTTAGATACAAAGAAATGATTTAAAGACCTTTTTGTAAGTTGTAATAAGCGAATTATTAAGTAAAACGTGTTTCTATACAAAAATATACTTACCTTATTTAGTTGGATAATAAAGGACTGTAAAATTGAAATAGGAGATCGATAAAGATTTTGTTTGTCGTTTCAATGGTTAGGCTACATGAATGTCACTGAAGTACCGACTGATTCTGGTTTGGGTGTCTACCACGTGGTTCCCAGTGCTGTAACGCCTACAGGATTAAAGCCAGAAATATTGGTAAGAGATCATCATCATCATCATCATCATCATCATCATCATCATCATCATCATCATCATCATCATATCATCATCATCATCTTTTATTATGGGCTATTTGATAGTGCAGTATTGTTTACTAGACGCTGTAGCTATTTTTTCTAAGGTATGTATATATTACCAATAAATTGCATGTTTAAACAGAACAATCATGAAGCAGGGATTTCAGAAGAGGAGTACCATGCCCTACACTTTGAAGAGGATCGGACTGCACAGGAGGACCAAGCTTCTACCTACCACCATCTGCAACATGAATAAAGTATAAAAACTGTATTTAACACTACAGTGGAAACATTTACTTTAATAACAAATATTCTGAATGAGTGTAAAGTGTATTTTTATAAAACTGATTTAAGCAATAGATTGATGGCAGTTGATTTACCCACAAACAACTTTTGATATGCAATGTAGTAACCGAGCGAAAAAAAAATACAGGGAACAACGCTCTAGGCTAATTTAAAGTATGTTTTTCTTAAAGTTTACTGCTTCTGACAATTATCAAAAGTTAAGTTTATGTGTTATATGTAAACTTAAATATATACTATATCTATATATATATATATAACTAATATCTTTCACCGTACAGGTAATTTTATCTAGTGTGTGGAAATTTTATTTTTTTTAAAGTTTAACATATGCATGTCAATATTATAACATTAAATGTTGTCCTTTCTTTGAATACTGTTACTCATCTCTTTTTTTGCAGTATTTAATGCCTGTGAAGTTTTTAAAATCATAATAAAAGATTGTGACAAAAGATTTTCATTTATATTGAATGTTTGAGCTGTATGAGTATTTTTGTTGAGCCAACTGTCAGTTTTTCTTGTTTGTACCTTACCTGGAAATTCATAAAATACTGATTGTGATGTTGGTTTTAAGTAAAAGCAAATAAAATAATGACATCTCTTCAGCCTTTGTGTTATTTTTTAATTTGATTTTGGTCCTGTTGTATGTTCTTCGAATTACTACATTTAAAACAAGTAATTTGTTCCCTATTTTATTATATTATAGTTATCTACTCCTCCTAGCATCTTTTTTGTTTTTAATTTTTTTTTTCTTTTTCTTCATTTGATTTTTACTGTTTAATTATTTTACAGAAGTAGGAATGTTTTTAACTATTTTTATAAATAGTTATTTATAGGACTAATAGTCGGACAAAAACACATTTGTCATTACTAAACAAAAAGCACTCGTAATGCTGACAAACATTTTACAAAGCTCTGTTTTAATGGTCGCATATTTTCTACACAAGGAACATATTTCTGCCTGGCGTATCGTCCCGTATGACTATAAAAACAAGGATTTCTTTATAATTGTAGCTCCATTGTACGACACAGCCAGACGACCTGCCAACAACGAACACAGTTATGATGATCTCACCCAGAAATCAGGTGACACACCCCATTCGCCAGGTACATTAGGTGACGTATCATCAAAGCTACAGTGTGTTTATTACACCTAGCATACACTATTATTTTATTTTTTGTATTCAAGTTTGTTTTCCAGTAAAACGCATATTTTATTATTATATTATATTCGTAATTTCTTGTACACAAATCATAACCGTACTGTTTTTTAACGATCTCTATCTACTGAATCAGAAATTAGGGATGGCATGATTACAAAGGACGAACATCGCTACGAGGAAGTGATTCTGGAAAGTCCAAGTGCAACACAACCTACAGGTATAAGTAATATCATCAAAAAATAATCTTTACAAACCTTTTGTGCAACACTGCAAATCTATTGACTTTAAATTTTGTTAGCTTTCGTGAGTTTTTACCTTTATCTTTTGGAAACTTTTATATTATTTTTTTTTCTATTTTTTCTAGTTGCAATATTTGCTGTGCCGAGGACGTCTCAGACTGTTTCAAGTCCTTAAAAGCTTACACACTGCGGTGGAAATTAAAATTGGCTGTGCTTGAAAGTCATTTTGAAAAATGGTGCTGGACGAAAATGAGTACAATATGAATAATAAAAAGTTTGTTTTCCATTTGCTGGTGATGAACATAGACTTGTTCCAGTCACAATATTTCTAAAAGTAAAAGGTTTTTTTACGATGAAAGTACTGTAACAGAATAATATTGTTACTATATTAAATCTTTATTGTGACTTTTTGGTTGTTTTGTTAAAAGGCTTTTTTAACGTTTGAAATTTATTTACAGACATACATGTTCACTACAAAGCTGGTAGCATTAACTTTTTAAACAGTTTTGAAACTATTTTAGAACCAAAAAGATTGTCTTTCTTTCCTTTCCAGATGTCTGACTCCTTATTTTGCTCTTTCTCTATTTCTCTTGCAAAGTACGAAGTGGGCCACTTAACAGAATATTCCTTCCTATAAAACGCTCGGACGAGGCTTTGTTTGTTTGTTTGTTTGTTTGTTTGTTTGTGTTTTATGCCATACTAGCAACTATGGCTATATCACGGCCTTCTTTTATGTGACCCACCCTGTGGTTTACATTTATCACAATTCTGTCTTCAATGATGTTTATGTAAACACCGGTTGCATTTAAGAACCTATGAAATCCTCAGACGTTCTTGACATGTCATGACTGTCAAACGTTCCATGCAATAAAGGTCTGGAGGTCTTTTGTGCAAATGTCGCTCTTTTTTCTCACTGTCTCCATTCTTTCCGCTTTACTTTTATTTAGATGTCAGTGTATGTGTGTGTGTGTGTTAGAAATGTTAGGAAAAAGGTTTAGGAAAAATGATCTACGGACTTTACTTAAGATGTAAATCGCCTCCCACAGTGGCAACCAGCACAAATAAAAAAAGAATGCAGTGACACACCACATGACATATTGTCATCTCAAGCTACACACTATTGGCAGAATACCCGGACCAGGATTTGACCTAACACTGCACAAACCTAAATAAACAAACTATTTTTACTTGGTCTAAACTCCTCCTTAAGCTCCTCCCTGCCAGTAGTTAACCAGGTTGCTTTAACGTCTTCAACTATCTCTTGTCTTTCCCTCTCTGTGTCTTTTCTCTTTTGTTTAATTATCTTTGTTTATATATAAATAGTTAACGTATTAAAAAGCGTCTTAAGATTTGTCATTTCTTTGTGAACAAATATTTATTGACCAACTGACCTTTAACATAGGATTCTTTAAGCGGTAAAAAAAAGTATTTCGATGTTTTATAAAATTAGATCTTTTTTACAAGAGAAAAAAAAACTAAATACCACAGAGACTGCCACTTAAGTACAACGCCCTCATCGTAAGCAAATACACACTTAATGTTTAAGCAGCTCCGAGACACACTTTCGCGCGCGCAGACATACACAAAGATAACACAGAGATGAAAATTGGGTCAGTATGGTCACGAGCACACGCACGCATGTGTGTTTTGTACTTGCATGTGGGATATAATTTTTATTTTTTTTTAAATTAAGCTACACCTGAGTACCCATGTATTTTCAAACACATTTTTCTTATCCTGTCTATTTGCTTGTGTGCATGAAGGTGTTTCTGTCAAGATAATATCTTTCTCCCGATGAGGGGACAAAGAGACAGGAGTCAACAGACAATAGCAAGCGGAGAGCATTACAATTTTCCTGAAAAAAGATAAGGCCCCGTACACAAGCGAAATCAGACACTCATCCACTTCCCCAACAACCTTTGTTATCTCAACCTGCACACTGTCCCCTCTACTCAGCAGTGAAATGTGAACACCCGGAATAGGATTAGATAACATCCTCTTGAGTTCAGTTGCCTTCATTTTCCTGTAATTAGTATTACCTACTTTTTGTAAAGATTTAAAATTTGCCTGAATATTTTTACTCCCTTTCTTTAATTTTAACGATAAAGGGAAATAATATTTTAGCAAAAATAATTTAAGTTTTTGTTAATGTAAACTATTGCTGCTCATATCACTGTTAGTAAAACTAACACTAACTTAATGCACTGTTCCTATTTTACTTCTAACTGTGTGTTAAATGTCTGTATGGGTATGTGAGCAAAGACAAATTTCTGTCCTCCTGGGCAGACAATAAAGTCTGTTTTGATTTGATTTTGATTTGATTTAATATTGTTCAGCTGGTATACATTCAAAGGGAAGGAACTCTGTTCGATTAACATAGAGGGTAAGACACGGGTGGTCGATCTTGTTCAATAAGAAAACTTTGTATTTTTGTATAAAACATCTTTAGTTCTTGCACAACGCTTCATTTTAGAATAAGGTCAGACGATAGACAGAGATATGAGAGCTTTATTGTGTAAATAAGAATGACAATAAACACAAAAAGCACTTGCTAGCTTGCACACATTCTTACTCTCAATAGAAGAATTACAGGCTAGTGCATCAAAAAGGTTTAGCGCATAATAGTCTAAATTATATATTATTTCGCTAGATATAAATTGTCATCAGCTATTTATATGCTCTATGTAATTTATATGTTTAAAATGTTGTCAGTACGGCGCGAAATATCACACTGCCAGTGGCGAACTACAAGAGCGCAAAAGGACGACACACAAATGTGTTGTTGTCGGTATTATCCTCACGAGACATTTTAAATAGAACAGGGAAGTGATTTTTCAGTCCTCTCCACAATGTGTCAACACCGCCTGGAGAAAGAGGTCGCACGTACAGACAGTATTGTTGTTTGTGTGGACTTGATGTCCCTCCCCGTATCTGCTCAGGTTGTTTGTTAGTTGTGCTGTCAACACTCCCACCTCTCTCAAACAGTGAGATAAGTGATGGCTGTCTGGAGACTGTGGATACTGTGTGGTATCGCACTACTGGCTACAGAGCATGGCTCAGGTACTTGGCTGTTTAACTTATTTGTCAAAACGATAACCGTACTACAATACACGAGGTTACAATAAAATACCATGGTGACAAATAGTTAATTGTGCTTTTTCACTTCAGTCAGTACATAAAGCTACCAGAACCATTTCGTTTTTATTTTTCATAAGCGCTTTAAATAATGTAGAACTATGTGTGCCTTAGAAGGGTTTCTTCGTCTCGCTGGCGCGACTAACCAGGTTAAGGGAAGGGGGAGTAGAGTGGAGGAAACAAAGGACTGGCAGTGGTACAAACTTGTCCAAACACGCTCTCAAGTTACACAGCAAACAGGGCGAAACAGAGTTTGGTGACACATCCTGTTGCGACTTCCACGAAGTATTTAACAGTTTATTACTGAGAAATGCTAGTAAACTAAAACATTTTGAACTCGTTTTAAACGAGAGCATGTAAACGATACTTCCTAATTCCTAATAATCCTAGCCTGGACCTTGACACTTTCTTAAATACTATTTCCATTTAAATTGTTCCACAGCTTATCGCTGAAAACAGAACCTAGTGCCTGCTGAGAGCTATTTCATCCAAGATAAATATTTTAAATTCTAGATTAGTTGCTTCTTTAAGCCCATCGATGTTAGTATTTCATCAATATTATTATAATCATTTTGAACCACTCTTTCCGGATAGTTTCATTTTATTTAACCTATTGTATACTTTATGTCTTGCTCGTAATTGCGAATCATGATATATCCCTTTAACTATATATCCTTTCTTAGAGATTGGATAGTAAACTTATTTTTGCTTGTCAAGGCACTCGTCCTTGTCAATGTTTTTCTGTCAGCTATTTAAACTTGACTGCTAGCTTCGTTCGCGCCTTTGATATCCGGAATAAGCTATTAAAGGGCTTATCTGCCATCAGCAGACCACGATTTTGGTTTCCTGTGGTCCGTTTAGAAGTGGATTGAGTTTGGTACTGTAGTACTTAGGCCTCTACTCTCCTCTATTGACTTTAAAACAACCGTACACCAAACAATATTGCTAACAATTATGTCCTAAGCTGTCTCCTAATAATTCACCAGTGTTGGTCAATTTTTTTTTATTATTTAGATAGGTAGTGTTTTACTTAGTTGGATCATTCTAGCTCGCAGTCTACTCTGTATATCATACAGATTAATGACTTAAATTAGTGATGCCCAACCTTTTTCGGCCTGCGGGCCATATCCATTTCGGACAACCGTGTCGCGGGCCATATCCAGTTCGGACAGCCGTGTCGCGGGCCGCTTCACCGCAAAAATACAAAAAACAAAAAAAATAGAGCAGATACCATTTTTTATTAGAAACAAGTTGTACTTACCATTAATTATGTAGTAATTAGTTGGATATTTGAAGTTGTTTTCCCGAAACCAACTTCTGAATGTCCGGCCTCATCGTAAAGACACCAAGTAGGAGCACTGAATCGAAATGTTCGTCCATCGAAAAAAAGATTGCGAAACGCCCCTACGTGGGGATAAATACTTATTCCTTCTTTTTTTCGTTTTTTTAAGGTCTTCTATTATTACTAACATGCCGATTTCCTGCACTGTGGGCAGAAGTTTTGCGGGCCGGATGGCACCGCGTCGCGGGCCGGATATGGCCCGCGGGCCGTAGGTTGTGCATCCCTGACTTAAATGATCACACAAAGCGAAGGTTTTAAAGTGATCGCTGAATAACAGTGTAGTAATTACTTAGATGCCCTGATTGTAAAACTCTGTTTCGAACTAGGTCAGCTAACTACTGGACGGCTGGGTCAGATACGAGAATGTCACAAACAGATAGTTCATTCTTGTATCCCAAACTTGCGACACATTAAGCAGCGAACTATCAAAGGAAATATTTGATAACGTATATTGATAAACCACTTCAAAACTCGTTCTAAATTAAAACAAATATGATACAAGATTTCTTACCTTGCCAGAGACATTTTAATTTTGATTAAGTGTTTTCATTATTTTTAAAAATATTTTCAGGACGTTAAATACTGAAAAAACACGAACTACTATTATACTTATTAGAAACATATTTGTTTAGTTCTTTACTTGTTAATAATATAGTTAGGTTAAAAAGTATTTACAATCATTCTTTTGTTGCAGGTTTAATTATCGATGGTTGTCAACAAGGTAGTGTGGATGTTGTTGAAGACTCAACTCGCTCATTTACATGTGATGCATACCGGAACAAACCAGTACAAATTACGGCTTATAATGACAAGATGGAAATTATTTTCTTTCGTTCTTGCATTAATAAAGAGTGTACACCTTGGAACGATAAGTTTGAATTGTTTGAACTATATTATTATTATTATCAAAGTATCAATTATTACAAGCTAAAAATGAACGGGATCACGAGGAACTTAGCTCGTACCTTGTCTTGCAGCGATTCCTTGACTTACGCACGGTGTGACTTTAGAATAATTGGTAAGTAAAATACTAAGCACTTTGTAGCGTACTATATACCATTGTTTTAATCAATTTAATGGGTTGTTTGCAAATTGGTAAAGCTGTAATGCTACTTGCATTCACTCTCTCGTTCTCTTTTTTTCTCTTACGCACGAGCTCGCGTATATCTATACACAAAATGAACTCTAGAAATTAACAGAGAAAATGGTATTATTTCAAGTAACCACTTTATAGAATTTTTAAATGGTTATGAAATTATGAGTAAACGTAAATGCAAAATTATCACTATAACATTGTCATACATGTGTTTTTTTCACCTCACGATAATGTCGCACTTTGATTATATATATATAATAAAGAGAAGGAGATAGAGACAAGAAACAGTTAAATCAATCTCTTTAAAATATTTTAGATAACCATTAAATAATAATCCTGATAACATATACATATATAAATATATATAAAAAGGTAGAGAAAAGAAACAGTTTTATATTAAAAAAGATATTTAAGTATAACCCGACATAACTAATAACTCACAAAGGCAGAAAAAGAAAGTAAATAAAATAAGTAAATACTTAATTTTTAGATGAACATTATTTAAAATAAAGTAAAAGTTTTCAGAAATTTTGTTTAAAATTTTTAAGTAAATAGCATGAATTTTGGTTAAGTATTTAGTAGAAGTTATTAATATATATTCTAGAAATATTGAACCCACGTGAATATATATCTCTATAAAATTTAACCCTCTACTGTAGATAATGTTGCAAGAGATATAAATGCATTTAATATACATATATTTCGTTCAGTGGCGCCGGTGTATTCACTTGGGGACTGCAGTGTAAGTATTTCAAACTGGATGGTGATCGGAAGCTGCACAGTGAAGAGAATGTTTTCTTCAAACAACAACTACACGTGCAAGTGGAGAGAAAATGAAAACTATGAGGTAAACGTTTATTTTCCCACTATTGTTTTTGATAAATTTTGGCTCCTCTCACTCTATTATATTATCAAATTCACAATGCATACCTTTTCTTGCACTTTTCTTCAACATATCCCTTTTTTCACTTTCACGTTTATACCAGGAAAACATGTGATTGTAATATTTTCATATTGTTTAGCCCAACACCATATTTATTTAGTATAGAAAAAGTGTAAACCAGTTTTTGAGATTTGGAAGTGCATTTGAAATGTTGATATATACATCATACAAAGTTCAAATGTTATGTAACAATCATCATCCCTTTTTTCAAGGAATTCGGGGGTTATGGAACCACACTGAGGAATTACACTGCTGTGAACTTAAGGACTTATACTAAAGGTGTTTGCTCTTTTGCAAAATCAATTCCCATAACTGAAGGCCTTTATACGTACAGTGTAAGCGTATCGCCCGGTGCTGATGATTACTTCCATGATGAAATATATATAGGTAAGAAGGCTTTCTATGACAACCACATTTATGTTGTGCAAAACTTAAATATCTGTAAATAAAAAATACTTTTTGGCTGATAGCATCGATAGGGAGAAATTTAAACCACAATGCAGGTTAACAAAGCGGCAAAGTTTTCCTGAAGACAGGAAAAGTCACATGAACGAATACAAATTCCCCGCAGAGCTTCTCAAACATAAACATCATTACCCTGTGCCATTTTGACTGGGAACGCAAAAACAGCCCCAAAAATGGAAGCATTAAAGATTTATGTATTTGCTTAGGAATTTGAGAGTGTCGCCCACGGAGCATGTCTAAAAAGTAGTTCAGTCACTATTGCGCTATGTTTAAAAATTTTAATGATTGTGTTACTGTTCTGGAACCAGTAGAGTTAGCATAAATGTAGAGTTACAAAGATATAAGATATGTGGTAATGTTACATTTTAAAAATATTTTTGTCGTCTTTCATTATTATTGATTGCGAGGAATCAATCACACTCCCAAAAACTCTCTTCAGATATGTTTTTTTTTAGTAATATTGTCATCATTGAGGGTGGACTGGGCAGTTTTGTTACTCACTACATTTTTATCAAACAAGTAGTTCCGCGTATTACTCAGTACCAATGAAGTAGATCTCAGTATCAAAAATGTTTATGATTTCTCGTTCAGATGAACAAATTTTAACGCATTGTCTTTTTTTCTATCATAAGATGGACCATATGTGGTAAAACTCAATCACAACTGTCCTGAGTATGTTTTTGAGGGCTCAGATGTAAGCTGTACATGTTATGCCTCAAGAGATGTAACTCCGCCAGCACTTCTAGTATGGAAAGGAATGAATAACGCAACTCTTCTGCTAAAAAATGTTACACGGCAATTAAACAAACAATTCACTTGTCGACTACAATGGCGTCCAGACGGCTCCATTAAAGAAAGCATTTCTTACAAATTCACCGTTGCTTGTAAGTAAATCAGACATACACAAAGTAAGGCTATCCATTAAAAGGTGAAAATACTCGTAATGTATCATGGGGAACCGGATTTTAAATGTAAAGGATGCAAGATAAAGAAAACATGTTTTTTTCTGCAACGAAGAGTAAAGATAACAAACAAGTACATAAAAGCCATCATGAAAAGAATACTGTAACTGACGGTAAATAAGGATTTTCTATTTGTTTTCTTTTTTTTCTCTTTATTCGAAAGATTAATTTCTAAAAATTATTAATTATAGTTTATAAATATTTCTAGATGGACCATTAAATGCTGTGATCACCAACAATGAAAAGAAGACAGAAGATGAGTCAGAGACGATAAGTTTAACCTGCACAGCGACTGATGTTTATCCCTCAGCAGCTTTTCAATGGAATGTCACGTGTTCTAATCAGACTGACTCTTGGAATTCCAGTACATGTTTCTTCAACTTCACTCAGAAGTTTGAAAGTCTTTCGATATTATGTACAGCTAGCAACACATATTTTCATCAAGAGTATGCTTCAAATGTCTACGTCCTTTCTTCTTCTGGTAAATAAAAATGTTCGAACAATTTTTTTTTAGTTTTAAACAAAAGACAAGGGTTTAACTAGAGAAGAATGAAAGGTATCTTTAAATTTGCAAAAGTTTTTTTTTTTATCATTTTAAACGGATTACATATAAAAAATGTTCCACAAAAATCTCGTTATCAAGACTTTTACTGACCCTTACATTCTTGCTATTGCTCGTTTGTCTGTCCATAAGTTGTTTCTTTTGAAACTGAATTTTTAGTTTGAAAATCTGGCGATATCATGCACAGCTAATAACAGATATCCCCATCAAGCATATGCTTCACATAAAAACATCCTTTATTGTACAGGTCAATAAAACTTGCAACGCTTTTTTAATTTTAAAACTGGAACAAAGGAACTTAAAGAAGAATTAAAATTATTTACCGTATATTGCCTTCACGGAGGTAGGATGTAATACTTTGCAACGATGTACAGTCTCTTCATATTTTAAACTCAGTAAACATGTAAAACATGCTCCAGAAAATAAATTACATTTTGTTATCCAAAGTTTACTGGCAGTAAATTTGTTTATATTAGTTGCTCGTCTGTCTATAAGGTGTTTATTTTCACGCCACCTTAGATCAATTTATTTTTTAATTTTTTTAGAAAGCCAGCAAGCGAGCACAGGTGGACCTAATGCCGGGTTAATTGGTGGTGTTATTGCAGCTGTACTTGTTGTACTCATCATAGTTGGAGTCTTGATTGTGTACATCATCAAACGAAGAAAAGGTAAAAACGTCTGACATTCTCCACCTAAACCCTTAGAACTTCTAACTCCTATCAATTTTTTTATATTTAATCTACAGCGCAAATGTTAATGACATGTAAAGCCCTAGTTCAAATATTCTATTTACTTAGCTATCTACATATTTCGCTTTTTTAATTCTTTTCTGTATTATATCGAATACTCTTTCTATCGTATGATGCATGAAGTAACAAATAATCTTTCCTTTTCACAAATTCCAGACAATTTTAAAGAATTGGATAAATATGTACATTGATAGTATGTTTGCTTTATAGAATCTAATATATTGTGAAATGCTAAAGAAAAAATATAAAAAAACGGCACATTATCGCCTTGTTTTTTCCTTTGACATCATCGTAATTTTTCGACTTTACAAGAAATGCTTTAGTCGGGTCTACATCTCCTTAAAGTTTACATGTTTGTTTAACACACCGCATCTGTTTGGACATGCCAATGTCAGGCGAGTGTATTTTCTCATCTTTATCGCGTACTTTGTAAGGAATAGAGTCTAGTAAAAGTTACTTAATGTGCCTGTGATTATTATTAACTAAAAAACCGTTACAAAAACTATAAAATACAATTGGATTTCTCTCAGGTACAATAAACCATACATCTCTTTTCTTTTTTCATTTGTATGCGCTTGTTTTTGTGCTTGATATAAGTTTTATTATATAATTTCTAATGTCAATTAATTCCTCGTTTGTGAGAATTAAATGCTTTTGATTATATAGTTATGTATACCCTAATGTAATGTATTGTGTTTTGCATCATTTACATAGGTCATAAAAGTAACAAGTATCCAATGTCAGAATACAACAACTCTTAATAAATTAAAACACATTAACCTACTGGTCTTTAATATCTTGTTTAACTACAGGGACGCTAGACAGAGAGAGGGGTTTCTTTGGATTTGTTTCTGACGTCCGCAAACAATATCACAGGGAACTTGCGATGTCACAGCAATATGCTGTCGTCAATACGCCTCAGACACAGACACAGACACAGACGCCCATAAGACGAGAGGCAGGTCCTTCAGGCGACATGTACACCATCACTAAAGCAACCAGTTCCGGTCACGTGGTAGATGAATATGCAGCGGTCTGTAAAACCTCCTTCAACAACACCGGTGGAACAGAGAGTGATGGCGCTCACCAGACGACTCAAAAGACGCAGCAACCAACAACAGCATCGAAACCAACAACAAAGCCAACGCTTACTGTAAATAGCAGGAACGTCCAAGATTTGCATGGTAACAATGGACGTCATTCACAATATGATAAGATGTCGAACCAATTATTTGATGGATGTAAAAGAGGCAATCAAGACACATAACAAGTTTTAAAATACAAGAATAGGATTAAAAGAGAAAATATGCCAGTGATTTAAAACATCATTGATCCTATCATAACGATAACACAGAGACCTGTATCCTAATGAGTTTGTAGATATATGCAGACATACACGGAAACTCGCATAACTATCCGTCGATTGATAACATTATACAAATAATCCATAAAAAATCGTTCTTTAATTCAGGTACAGTTTATATGAATGTCACTGAGGTGCCGACTGACTCTGGTTTGGGTGTGTACCATGTAGTTCCCTGGGCAACAATGTCTGGATCACCTCTACCTGACACAAACGTAAGAATTGTCTGAAAGACATCCATCACAGACGATGTTTCTACGATAAAGCTGTTAAAATCATTTTAAATTGCACACAAGAAAAATGCTCTGATTTTACTTTATCAATCTCAGTTTATTAATTTTTAGTTACTAAAGGTAAAGAAGTTTTAAAGCCAAGATGTCTTTAACTGGATTGTCACCTCTTTAAATATTATTTATTGGGTTCTATATTGATAGATGTATTTGTAAAAACATATTTACAACCTTTTATTACAACCTGTAACTTATAATGCCATTCACTTATTAAAACAGGAATATTCATTACCGTCAATTTCTGAAGATGAGTACAATGAACTACATTTCGAAGAGGATCGAACTGGACAAGAGAACCAAGCCGATAACTACCACCATCTTCAAATCACATAACATCTTTTTCTGTGATATTTTAATCTGCTGCTGAACTTACTTTTATTCTCTTCCCTACACTGTCTTTAGCAAGACTCTCGTAAAATAAATAATACAATCTCATTATTGACAGCTGTCACTGTTATAATAAGTCTCATCCTTCGATTTTGGATGAACAAGCGAATCTAGTCATGAAAACGTTTTTTTAACGACATCAACTATTATTATTTACGTTCAAAAGCCTGCATACATGGGATGTCAACATTGACATGATCATCAGTGTTTTTTTCTCTCTCTCAGCTTAGCCATTCTTATTTGTCCTTTGCTGAAAGTTTCATCTCTTTCTTTAATCTCTTGGAACTACAACCTCTCAGCAAGGAACAAAAACAGTCATGTTTTCATTGTTAATATTTGTTTCAAGATAACCAGAACCAAGCATAAGAACTTAAAAGTCTTCATTAACCACAAAAGACAAAAAGGAATCCTTATTAATCATAATCATGTGTTTGCATAAAAATTCTTAGTTTCGGTCTGGTGGCAGATACGCGATGCCTGAATTCAGAATGAACAGTCACTGGAACTTTTCTGTTACACAAGACATTTAGTTAATCAACTCATAATGTTGTGATAACATGACATGATATAATATAGTGCACCATTTGCATCTAATGTTGTTTCAGGTCACGTGTCTATATATATATAATGTAATTAGACTCATCATGTTTTTACGAGTTTATTTGTATATTGCTTGCCCATATGCAATTATAAATCTTACTTGTAATATTCCTTCGACTTAAAAACATTGCTAGGTATTGTACTGCCCATAGCATTATAAATGGAATGTCGGAGTGACAAAAAAAGGTGGGAACGACAGAAAAGACAGTTAGAAAGATACACGTATTCATACATTAAGAAAGAGAAAATGTAAGAAACTGGTTAATTAAAAAGTAAGCAATATGAATTACATGAGAGCCAATTTTTTTCTGTTTTTGTTTGTTTGTTATTTTTAAAAGTTTATGTATGATTTAAAACGCGCTATTACATAGATTATGTTAGAATTTAATTAATAACATAAATATTGAACCAAAAAACATGATATAATAATAATTATTTTTTAAATTTTTTGTAACACCATAATTGTGAAAATAAAATATTTCTGCAAACTTTTTCGTGCTGTGTATTTCAATCATTATGATAGTTACGATCAGAAAAGTAAGCAAAACTATCACACAGTACATTTTTCACACACACATATCTGTATATAAATAACAGTAGTGTCAATGGTGTACGATGAAAGCTCTGTGATGGAAGGATACGTAATTCCGAGAAAATTCGTCTCTAATTATCCAAAAGCTTAAATATCTTTTAGTCTGCTACCTTTTCTATTCAGTGTCAACTTGTTTATCGTTTTTTATTCATGCCGACAACTGACGCACCACAAAAAATTAAATCATAAGCCGTCTTATTTTAATTAGAATACAACTAATCATCTGTTATCTCACTACAATATATATATACAGCTACCAGTCTAAATCAAAAAGGCATCATTTACATGTAAAGAATTTTTTCAATGATTTTCGTGTCTTAATGTCACTTGTGGAGACTTTATTCTAGTTTTCCTATCTCAGAGCCATTGTATGACACGACAAGGAGACCTGAAAACAACGAACACAGCTACGTGGACCTCGCTCTTAGTGGAAGCAAATCATCACCAACAGCAGGTAGCTGAGTATTAACATTACTTTTTATCACTGCTCTGCTTAAACAAGTAACACTGGGAAAATTCCTTTTATGTGTATAATTAAAGCATAATTCAGTTGAGTATGGCGATATAGCCTAAGCCATAACACAAAACAACACCACCACCACCACCACACCCCCACCGCCACCACCACAACAACAACAACAAACTGATACGACTCGTGCAGCAACACCAGCTTGACTGATGTTATATTCGTGGTGCAGGAGCTGACGATGACAAGGCTAAAAGAGAAAACAAAAATGAGCATCGCTACGAAGAAGTAATCATTGCAGGTCAAAATGTGTCTGAACAACCAGGTAACATACCGTACATAAAATATTGCTCTTGTCTTTAAAATGCGACAACAAAGCTTATAATTGTGCATAATGACTGATATTTTGCAAAATTATTTTTAAATGCATACTGCTTAGAAATGAGCATCATTTGGAGTATTTTAGATGAGATAAATAGTTATAATAAAAGAGCATCTACAACAAGGTCTGATTAATAAAAGTTATTTGTTATAATTTCTTTTGACAGAACTGGTAATCCCAGACTGATTTATGAGAACCATCTTCTTCGATTGTTCCAAATCTGTAAATACTTTACACAGACTGATTGGTAAAGCACTAGAGTTCGTCCTGGATTTTTAAAAGTTGAAACAGCCTTCATTGATTATTCGACTTAGTGGCTTTTCATTGATAACTATATCAAACATGATCTCAAATAAAAAAAGACACATTTTAGAATGTTTATGCCTAAAAGAAAAATATATGTTAGTATCTTTAGTTGTGAATCTGAAATGGACTTGTCACACAAAGTTTTTACATCAGTATTCAGTCTCTGTATTATCAATCGTATTTCGTTGCTCTCAGGTCTTGATTATGTTTTTCCCTGTTTGTTTTTCATTGATTTTATATAAGCATAATAGTAAAATGGCATATTACATTAAATTGCAATAATTATGTAATGTTTATAATATTGCATGTTAACTTTTGTAACCACGTTTTTGTGTATACCCGTGTATATATACACTTAATTATCTCAGACTCTTTTTTACTCAATTTGGAGACACGTGTTTATTTATGATGCTCTTTAAATACAAATATTTTTAGCTTTGCTTATAAACATGATATATATTGTGTTTACCATGCTGTCATTGTATCTATTTTTGATCGCCACTTTTCTCTCTTTTTATCCCTCCTCTCTCTAATCCTCCTTAATTTATAAAAAAATCATACTTAATAAGTGACATTTCTACTTCGATTAAAATCGTTCACATTCAACTCCTCTCCAAACTCTTGTCCCGCCCTGACAGGGTGGATACCAGTTAATTCAGCTACAAGCTCCATTATTTGGTGGACGAGTGTCATTTCTTATCTCCACTCACATTCCTAAAGCGTCAGGTTAATTGTTTTGAACATAAAGCTGCCTGGAGTTGATACATTTATTTTAAATTAACTGCTTAGTGTGACATCAACATAAACTTGCATAAATACAAACTGTATGTAATAAACTGAGCAGCAACTGGGGAATTAAAATTTAATAGATATATATATATGTATATTTCATGCTTGTTTTCGCTAATGCTGAGTAAAATGTTCTCACGACTCACGATTGTGTGATTTGTAATTGAAATTTCGGGTAAAAGGACAAAAAAACAGTCCTTTGTGTCTATAACATGAAACTTCTCGACCACAAATTATGGTAAGGAAGTCGGTTTAAATATAATAGCTTTCATTCATCACTTTGTTCCCTTTTTTATTTCAACCTGTCGTAAACTCTGTGTGTGTGTGTGTGTGTGTGTGTGTGCTTAATTTTTATGATTATGCATAAGGCTGAGTGTATAGATATAAAATCACCGATAAAGCTGAAGGTTAAACAATCAGATGTAAAAAAGAGACAGGAAAGAATACAATTTCAAGAGGATTTTCCTGAAAGCGGTAACTCATCTCTCAGCAATGCCTCGTACCTAAGAGAAATCTTACACGTGAAGAGGACACGCTACCTGCCTACCCACCTCCACAAACGCACGCACTCACACACACACACACATACATTTACGCATTCCTGCTCACTCACACAGATGGAACATGAAGCTAAATTGCTTTACACGCAAGCATCATTTACATAAATTTGTTCGCATGCAATCAAAAACTGAATTGTTGTTTAGCGAAAAAGTGAATATGAATACTATGATTCCTACATTTACTATTGTTAGTATTAAAATCGCATAATATATGAAAATTTTATTTACATTTTTATAGCAAAATTCATTTAAATGCATGAAGTTATATTTTATTCCTCGTTATCTCAGTCCTATGAAGTTCTTAAACAGGATATGTAAATAGGCAGGGCTTCTGCTAAGGCTAAATTCTTTGAGGTCCCAGGGACCCCTTCTTCAGATTTCTAAGGGGTCCCAGGCTAACTCTAAGGGGTCCCTTTACAAAGTGAAAAAAATCAACAAATCAACTACTTTGTTCAACTGCCTTTCAGGCACACAAAGCACTGTCATGTCTAGTCAGAAACGGCGAGATTTCTATGCCATGAAGTCTGTGCAAGCATCTGTGATGAGCTTAAGTTAAGTTACTTTGCTTAATCAAGTGATCTGACATCTGTCACAGCTTATTTATTCATACAATTGATTCTTGAAGTCTTGAACTTAGTTACCACCACTAAAACTGTTATTATTTTTTAGTACCCTATGCAAAAAAATTGAGACTGCTTTGTAACTGAGCAAAACTTCTAAATGAAATACACACACACACAACCAACAACAACAACAACAACAACAACAACAACAACAACAACAACAACAAACACAGTTGAAAAAATAATAATGATTCAGTTGGTCAAGAACGAGCATCTGCCTAAGTGCATTTAACTCTTATATATGCTTTTGAACGAGTTCTCGTGTAATAAAAGCTGGTAATTACACCTGCAGCAGTCACACCTGGTGAGTCACAGGTTCTCAGACAAGGACACTGAGGACTGCTATATAGTGGGATCTGAACCGTTAAGATAAAGAGAGAGCATATGTACATTGTCTATGAAGATACATTCGACCTATAAACCTGGTACATGTAGTACACAGAAATAAACTATGTGTCAGTACCTGCGTGTGTGTGCACGAGTTCGTCTCAGGGTAAGGAGGAGAACCCGCGCTTTTAAACCCAGATTGTTATCACGCATTACCTCCCCTGATAATTTTTTGTTTCTTCATAGCTGCAGTATCACTCTCATGTCGTAATGTGGATTATGAGTAAAAAGTGCTTCTTTAACGTGGTTTGTCTCGGTAACAGGGAACATAATTTGACTGATATCTTTTTCTCTTCATTGCTAGTTGACAAAGTAAAGAAAATAAACATATTCTAGTCTGCAACTTATTTAGTTTATGGTTTCCTGTAATCTTTCTTTTCTAGCAGCAAAACACCTACATTTTTCTCCAGAAACCCTGCATTTTTCTAACCGAAGATTGAAAGGAGAGGGAAAGAGAAGTCTGTGTAGTAAATTGTTTCAAACTTGTTTATCAATGTGGAGAAAATATCTTGTTTTTCGGCGGTAAAGGCCGGTGTCTTATATTCCCTCGCAAACTTACGTGTATACAGAATTAAGATTTGTAACACAACAGAGCGAGTTTTGATCATTGCTTACTTCTGTGTAAATGTCTACATAATAACAACAAGAAACTGTCAAAGGCTATTCACATGTTTAATACATATGATATAAGTAATATGTTGAAAACATACTCCTATGATACGAAATATAATCCTGACAGGGGTGCAAACTATAACTGCCAAGAAACACGTGCAAATGTCCTGTTATCGTGATAAGCCTCACGAGACATTTTAAATAGAAGAAGGAAGTGATTCCCAGTCCTGTCCCCAGTGTGTCACCACCACTTGAAGTGAGAGGTCGCACGCACAGACAGTATTGTTGTTTGTGTGGCAGGTGAAGGTGATTTCAGCATAGCTGTTCACATTGCCTTGTTAGTTGTGTTGTCAACATTTGTAGTTCTTAACAGTGAGATAAGTGATGGCTGTGTGGAGTCTGTGGATACTGTGTGGTGTCGCACTACTTGCTGTAAAGGCAGATGCAGGTAAAAAGCTGTTGTATTTATTTATCGAAACGCTTTACTATAACAACGGAAGACTATGGTGACAAATAGGCAATAGTGTTTTTTTAATCTCTGTAACTAATTTTTACTAGAAATATTTATTTTTAATATGACAACCTTTCCCTCTATGTAGATGTGACTACACAACGTGAAAAAGGCTTGCGGGAGCGTATCACTTGGTTGTTTTTAACCTTATTATGGTCACAACTTATAGTCTGTAGTTTCCTGTGACACCAGACAGGGAAGAATAACAAACTCTTAGAACACATTTTCAGTTTTCAGTTTTCAAAACTATCCACCAACTTGAGTCTGGGTCCGTACACCACGCGTTATATTGATGTTAATGGTGTATATTTTGTATAGCATTAATAAGCTCAATTTAATCATCACTATGTGTAAGAAGTAGTTAATGTTAGAATCTATCCTTTAAAATGACAAATACCACAACATGTTTCGCATGAAACAAGTTCTGACTACTAGCTGATTAGGTTTTGAGCCTTTCATACCTAGCAGACAGGAGATGTCTTATTCCTCTTAAACTTTTATAGGTTGATATTCTTTGGATCAAATCCAACTACAACTCTCGACGTGTTGTTTTGTATCATAATAGCGTTGTGGTATATGTTATCTAATTAAAAATAATATTTTGGTTTGTGATCAGGATGTTTGTTGTTGTTTCGCCCTTTCCTTCTTAAAATAGGCCAAGGTCTAATCTATACCAAAGTTTGAGTTCTCTGTATTTTTTTTTAAATAAGAGACGTGCATCGAAGAATTACTTCCACACGATTATTTTATTTGAATTAATCCCTATCATACAATACTACAAATGATAAAAAAGAAAAGCGTTCTGCAGGAATTTACACTTTCTAACCGAAGCCTCTAAACTTCGGCAATCACAACCAGTATTCTTATTAAATTAACAGGGATCGTTAAAGAATGCAAATGTTTTGTATGTCACACACACACTAATGCACTGGCTTGTCTTTAAGGTGATCTAAGATAGTGGTAGATAATTACTACAGATAACTTGAGTTGATGGTACTTATATTAGTAGGAGAGTATTTATATATTATGGATCTCTATGGAAGTATGGAATAGGAAACCCATCAAAGAATTAGCATTGCACAACAGAAGGAGGGAAGGATGTATCTGTGGGGAAGTAAGAGCTAGAAACTGTCAAAAACGATACAATGATTTATAATTTGTATTTAACATGTGGATTATTTGATCACTCAATGTTAATGTTTGTGTTTCAGCTATGTATATTCGTGACTGTTCTGATGAAAAAAGAACTGTCATAGAGGAAACTAAGGTGACTTTGATTTGTGGTCAATATCAAAGCAAGGTACTTTGGTCTTGGTCTTACAATGAAATTGGTTACTGCAGTTTCATAAAGTGTGACGTAAGTAACGGAGTTACATTACCAATAAACTTATCCATATTAACTACATCGGTGTCATCGTATTACGAGAGTCAACTTGACATCAACGTTGTTACAAGATACCAAGCCTATGTTTACCATTGTCGCAATACCGACTCAGGGGAAACAGCATCGTGTCAACTACGGGTAATCGGTGAGTTGGACTCAAATATAGTCGTCAGGCTTTAACTGTATGATGAGTATAAGTTGTACCATACCTACAGTCATTTCCTTTTTTACGTGATTCACAGGACAAAAATTAATGTCCTAACCGGCCGAGAGTAAGTTGCACAAGAAGTTTTCTTTATACCTCTATTCATGTTTTACTTTATATGTAATTTGGGACTCACTCAAGAAATGACTATTCAAAACAACTGTACGTAGAAGCAATGTTCTTGTAACTAAATCTCATATCATTAAAAAACTTTTTTATCCTAATTTATATCATACGTACTTTATTGTTATTGTTATTGTTATTGTTATTGTTATTATTATTATTATTATTATTATTATTATTATTATTATTATTATTATTATTATTATTATTATTATTATTATTATTATTATTATTATTATTATTATCATCATCATCATCGTTATTAATAGTATCTGTTTTTATTGATTTGCAACAGTGTGACCATGTCAAATTTTCAGTATAATATTAAAAATTAGAAAAATCGATTATTAAATCGTTTGCATCTTACATGTACGCTTATGAAAGATGTACTACTTTTAAACACGCATGTAGAGTGAATTTAGCAGTATCACTATAAAATAGTTGCTTGTAGCACTAAAATCAAAGACAGACACACTACCTAATAAATGGAGACAATGGGAAAATGAAACCACACACATAAGTCAATAAACATGCATCATCATCATCATCATCAGCAGCAGCAGCATTGTCGTCGTCGTCGTCGTCGTCGTCGTCGTCGTCGTCGTTGTCGGTATCGTTATCGTTATCATCGTCGTCGAAAGTGTTTTGCTTAAAATTAAATTATCAATGATAGTAATAATATTATGTCATTCTTTCTATAACAGTACCTGCTCTCATCAGCGGGGAAAACTGTGATGTGCGGGTCACAAAGTGGCAGATATACGGGGCATGCGCAGTGGAAAGGATGTACGCGTCAGATAGTGTTTACATTTGCATTTGGCGCAAAAACAATACTAAGGTACTACAGCCTGAGTTTTCCTAAGTCAAATAATTGGAAATGGATCATATGGAAGAATATCAATCCCTTTAACCACTCACACATCCTTCCTAATGACAGATTGCTAATGCACAGAGATCAATAAAGACAATAACGACAACATGATATTTCCGCGCTCTGATGAAACCATGTCTAAATACGTATAACTCCTTGCAGTTATAAAAAGATTATAACAATCGTGTCAAAGAACACGACTTTTAGAAACTAGACGATCTGATGCAGCCATTCCAGATATACATTGTACATTATTTCAGATATATAAAAAAAGCGCAAGACTTTGGAACGTACACTAAAATAAGCAAACTAACTGAACTTTGGAAAGGTCGCAGTAAGATCCAATTAAGATGCCAAGCAATCCTGAAGAAACAGAACATCATTACTAATATTTTTTCTATCTATGATGATGCGTGTATTGATTCATTTAATTTATTGAGTCATTTGAAACAATAAGCTGGATGAAAGGAAAATGAGATTTGATTATTTAGCAATTAGTCTTCCGTGTTAACATCGCTTCAGTTTCAAAGTCAACATTTTTATACATTATGACAATTTGTATGTTATCATTATATTATCATCTGTGAAGGACCCGTTTTATTCAAACACATTGCAGATCCAAGAAGGATTTCAAGGTCCCATGACTGATTATTTCTTGGACACTAGAATTTATGAAAGAGGAGTTTGCTCCTTTAGTCAAAATATGCCTGTTTCCCAGGGCAGCTACACCTACAGTATGGATATAGATCCTGGTTCCCAAAATCTCTTCTATAAAACCATAAACATAGGTAAGGTGATACATTTAGATAATTTAAGATTAAATACCAGATATTTTCAATACTTTTAATCACTGTTTTTACCTTACAAAAATACCCTTTTAAAGTACAAATACAACCAATATTGCATACTTTTTTCGAGAGTTGATTGTCTCTGCCAACTCACTAGATAATTCTACATAAAATATTAACACACACGTCAAGTCATAAAAGGACTTAGCATAAATACATGAAATTGAAGGTTTTTAGTTTATTTACAGTATTACAGTATTATAATATTATTTACAGCATTATGTGTATTTTCTCTCATTAATATTACAAGTAGTTACTTATTCATGTCCTCACTCAAAACAGGAAAAGAAAAATCAGTATGATATCATTTCATTACTTCATTTTAATAAGCAGATATTCAAATTCAATTTTTGGTGTTATAATTCAGTACAATAATCAAGTTGTCGTCTGTAGTAAGAGACTTTTTGGTTAAAAACCAGTTCCGTATGTCTGATATCGTCTAAAAAATAACTCTAAGCTGCTGATTAAAAACTTCTTTTCTCATATCCTGTTTAAGAGTTCTATTATGATATGTCCTCATCTTTTCTCTCTTTCGAGAAATTATGACAGTTGAAACGACAATAGGACGTAAGAAGATTCTTTAAATATTTCTTGTTCAGAAGTTTGATAATACTACAATGCTATAACTACCAGCCTCCTTCTCCAGCTGCCTTTTCATTCTCTACAAGGCCTTCTTATTATACTCTTATCATTTTTTTCAACCTTTTCCTTTATTTCTCCTTTCCATCATTTATGGCCATCCTGTGTTCTTTCTGTACCGCCCTGTTTTTGAAATCTTGCTTGTTTTGTATTGCTCCCACTAGATATATCTTTTTACTTGGGAGTTGTTGTTCATGCAAAATCTTAACAAAAATGAAAGAAATTAAATTTGTTATTAGCTAGCAAACACAGGGTATTAACATTTTGAAGATGTGTGTGTATGTGTGTGCAGTACCTCCTGGTGAACCTGACCATGACTGTCCAGAAACTGTTTTTAAACGGTCTGGTACCAGTTGCAAATGTACCTCTTCAAATCCAGGAACTCCACCTGCCGAATTAGTATGGGATGAAAGTGGTACTGATACATTATCTCTCCAAAATACTCTGCCCGAAAATACCGCCATCAACTATTCATGTCGGCTGATATGGGGTCCTAACGGATATATCAACCGCACAATTGTTTACACTTTGCGAATTGCAGGTGAATGTGTTCTAAGTCTGTAAATAAGCTTCCTTGATGTGTTGCTAAATTCTTTTTCACATGCATGCATCTTATATGTGTAAAGGAGTTAAAAACAGCTGGTGCTCGACTTTCCCACTTGGTGTTCGAGGAACATAGGTGGTCATCATTTTTTCTCTGTTGCACTCTTATCAGCAGACAGAGCAGTGTAAAGTTAAATAATAAAGTCTTTTCCTTAAACATAAAATTACACACATCGTTAAACAATGATTGACTTTTGTATTATGACTGTAAAAGACATACCTCAAGAGCAAGAGTAAGGAGAAGGTTGATGTTTATAATAAGAGGTGATTGTGTGTTTGTGCTATTGTACTGTAAAATCTTGTTTTTATACCGATGATAGATATATAAATTTAATAACATTTTATTGTATTAGATCGGTAATATGTGTAACATACCATATTATAAATTATTCAGATGCTGCTACGCAATGTAAAGTAATATGTTTTTGTTTGTACTCTGTATACTCAGAAAACGAAAAGGATAAAACTGCATTATCAGACAACGCTAAAGGAGGCATCATTGGTGGCTGTGTGGCAGCTGTTTGTACTCTAGCTATCATTGGAGTTGTCATCGCTGTTTACATCGTTAAATGGCGGAAAGGTGTGAATTTGTTTCTCTCGCTAACAAATCTTTTATAAAATGCCAAAGTTCCATCACTCCAACCGTCAAAATCACTATCTCCATTTCTTTAATAGAATAAAAAATAGTTTTTTTAATTATTGCACTTCAAAGATTTTTTTATGAATCTATCCCTATGTCTTCCTTTTAATTTGTTTTTGTCTCTCTGTAATCTTCCACTTAATACGATGTAAAAAAATAAAAATAAAAATTCAATAGAAAAGGAAAGTTGTGATTTGAAGAACTGAACATTTTACTGCGATATTTCGCAAATCGTTTTTCAAACACTTTTCTCCCGGAATGTACTACTTGTCATTTGGTCGTTAAAGCTGCTGTATGATTCTACTCCCTCCCGGAATGTTTAACATCTACATGAAACATGACTTTCCTAGTCAGGCGAGTTACTTTTCTGTTTATTAAAGATAAATATTTTGTGCATCATCTTTAGTAACAGTACATTTAATGTTGCTGACAATATGTTTATTTTCTAGTAATATTGTTGCATTCCAGTAACTTTCTTCAGACATTTTCATATAATATATGCATGTGGGAATGAGTGCATGCGTGTTTATGTTTTTAATATCCTAGTTTGTGGATAGTTTAAAATGTAGGTTACATGCTGTAGAAATCTTCTGCAAAATTATTTAAAATATTTTAGACTACATTTTTTGAATGAAGCGTCACTAATAAAACTTTAAGTGTAGTGTTTTATTACATATAGTATTTTCTCCTTTAGGTACAAGATATTCGAAATGCAGCGCCTGTCTCTAAATTAATTTGAGAAGGTGGTTAGATTTTACAAATACTACTTTAACATATATTATGATAATCTGTTTAATTCAGTTGGATTTTTTAAAGTTCTGAGCTGACTACAGCTTGCTGTTGATTTGTAGGAATGTTTGGAAGAGGAACCATTAACCTGAGATTTTGGCAATGTCTTTGCAAATTCTTTCATCGGAAGATTCCACCAGCTACGCCCTATGCAGTGGTCAACAAGCCCAAGCCACAATTTCCCATCAGGCGTCAGGCGGCTTCTTCTGGAGACCTCTACACCGTCGCCATGACAACGACATCTAGTGCCCTCAATGGCGAATATGTAACAATCTGTGGAGCTAATGATGATACAGTGTTTACAATGATCAGGGAAGGCAATAACCTGGCGAGACAGGAAACATCTGAATCGAGGACTGCATTCGAGCCGGCGATGAAATCCAAACCAATTACACCAGGAACAAGAAATGTCAGTGAAATATCAGGTAAAAGTCATGGAACATTCTACAAATTTCGAACATCAACTTTCAGGGCCCTTGTAAAATTTAACATGCAATTTTATGTAATATAACTCTAGTAAAAATAAGTAAATATTGTTAACTTGTTAAACGTCCAACTTGGCAGTCAAAGCTGTAATATATAAATATCAGAACAATGTAGATACAAATAAGTCCTTTAAAGGCCTTGTTATAATTTGTAATAAAAGAACTATTCAGTAAAAAGTGTTTCTATACACATATATAATTTCTTCATTTAGTTAGATGAAAAAAGGACTCTAAAATTGTAATAGGAGATAAATAAAGTTTTGTTTGTCGTTTCAATGGTCAGGCTACATGAATGTCACTGAAGTACCGACTGAGTCTGGTTTGGGCGTTTACGAGGTAGTTCCCTGTGCTGTCACGCCTACAGGAACAAAACCAGTCATATTGGTAAGAGATACATCATCATCATCATCATCATCATCATCATCATGATCATCATCAGCAGCAGCAGCAGCAGCATCTTCATCATCTTTTATGATGGTCTGTTCAATAATGTATTTTTGTTTAATACACTCTGTAGCTGTCACTTTTTAGGTATGTACATATTACAAATAAATTGCATGTTTAAACAGGACAGTCACGAAGCAGGGATTTCAGAGGAGGAATACAATGCCTTACAGTTTGAAGAGGATCGGACTGCACAGGAGGACCATGCTGCTACCTACCACCATCTGCAACATGAATAAAGTTTAAAAACTGTACTTAACGCTACAGTAAAAACATTTACTATACGAATATAAAAAGTACTTTAATGAAACAGATTTAGGCAATAGATTGATGACAGTTGATATATATTCAATATGCAATGTAGGAATCAAGCGAAAAAAACTTCAGTTAAAATTGCTCTAGGCTAGTGTAGAGAATGCTTTTCTTAAAGTTTACTGCATTTGAAAAAAATTATAGAAATTTAAGTTTATGTGTAATATTGATGTATACATATATATAGAAATAACTACTCCTTCACACTATGCAACTAATTATGTCTTATGTGTGGACTTCATTTCAAAAAATTAATTTATGGATGTTAAATGTTGTTCTTTTATTTTTTTAATACTGTTTAATTTAAACTCTCCTTATATGCACTAATTAGATGGCTATGATTTCTCCAATCATAATATATAATTGTGTTAACAGTTTTGTATCTATATTTAATTTTAAATTTCTGACTGTTTTCGTTGAGCAAACATTGAGTTTCTCCTGTATGTACCTTACCTGGGAAGTCATAAAATATTGCGATATTAGTTTTAAAGTAAAAAACAAATAAAATACTGAAATCTCTTCAGCATTTGTGTTATTTTTTAAAATTTGGTTTTGGTCCTGACGTGTGTTCTTTGAGTTACAACATTTAAAACAAGTAATATCTTTTTTTCGCAATTTTCGCTACTTATCTCCTCCTCCTAGCATATTTTGTTGTACCCATTTCTTCGTTTTTTATATGTGTTGTCTTTTTTAACGAGTTTGCTTTTTATTACAAAAGTAAGGGTGTTTTAACTATTTTTATAAATGTAGTCATCTATAACACTTATAGTCGGACAAAAACACATATGTTTCATTACTAAATAAGACGCAATAATAAAGATGACTTAAACATTTTACAAAGCTCTGTTTTTAATGGTCACATATTTCTACACGAGGAGCCTATTTCTGTGTGGTTTGTAGTCCCATGTGACTATAAAGCCAAGGATTGCTTTCTAATTGTAGCTCCATTGTACGACACGGCCAGACGACCTGCCAACAACGAACACAGTTATGATGATCTCACCCAGAAAGCAGGTGAAGCACCCCAATCGCCAGGTACGTACAGTGAAGTATCCTACAAGCTACAGTGTGCTTTTATACACATAGCATGCAATATTATTTTACATTTTGTTTCTACTTTCATGATTTCTCAGTAAAACGCATAAATATGAAATCGCAAAAGTGATATTACTAAGCTCTTTTACACTCATCATTGTTCATTCGATTTATTTATCTACTGACATGACAACAGGAAAAACAAATGACGAACATCGCTACGAGGAAGTGACTCTTGAAAAACCAGGTGCATCGCAACATACAGGTATAAAGAAAATTATTAAAATAAAATCGCAAGAAGGCAAAGTTACAAACTAGGAATGATTAGCGCTTATTTTATACTTTTTTGATGCTTTGGTTTATCAAATTAATTTCATTGATCTTAAGTTTCATTTTGATATTTTGCATCTCATTTTTTATCGTTTTCTAGTTGCAGTATTCGAGGTGACGAGGACTCCTACGACTGTTTCGAGTCCTTAAGAGTTTAAACACTGCAGTGGAAGATCACGTGTGCTGTGTAGGAAACCACAAAATCCGCCTTACAATACGTTGTGTGCTTTTAGTAATGGTCCGGAATAAAAGAAAAAAATACAATATAAAAAAATAAATAGTATTTTTTTTCCATTTGCTGATAATAAACTGCTGTAGATTTTTCCCGGTCAGGAGATGTTAAACAATAACAAGACTTTTATCTAAAGATATTTAAGTATCAGAATTATATTATTACGATATTGCTCATGTCTTTAGCATGCTTTTGTTAAAATAGTTTTTAAGAGGTTCAGAATTTCTTTACGGACATAATTGTCCATTGCGGAGTCCAAGCATCATTTGTTTTAAACGTTATATAGACCATTCTAGGACCAAAAGATACAAAGTAGCCCGCCTCTTATGATACACTCAGACGAGTGATCTCCCCTGCGGTATACATGTACCACGATTTTTGTCTTGAATGACATTGATGTCAACACCAGTGGCCTTCAAGTGCCTGTGCACTTGTGCAGTCATCAAACGGTTTTGATATGAGATTGAAATGGCAGGCCTTTTGTAAATTTATGTAATAACAGCCTCGATATTTGTGTGTGTGTACATGTCTCCCTCTTTCTCTCCCTGTCTACACCCGTGTCTCTAACTTTTTTCTAGATGTCCTATGTGTGTCTATATCTCTGGATTATTGCATTGTATTATATCAATAACTGTTTCATTCTTTTATTTTGTATATATATTTTTGTTGCTGCAAGTGTATCCTGACCACCCTATGCCTTTTTGTACCTCCATTTTCCAGTAAGTCTACTTGGTGGTTAGCGTCACTCTTTACTTGCAGCATGTAAACGGATGTGCAAAGAAAGAACAGAAAGTGGAGGGCGTATAAACAACAGTGACCAAAAAAGAGGAAAGGGTGGGACGCTTAAACGCTATTTAAAAGAAACCTTTAATGTTTTCTATATAAAAGATTCTTTGTGAATAGAAGAGAGGATGAATACTTCATGTGACTGTCACCTAAGTACAGCGTACTTTTTTTAAGTGGTACTCCCTCTAATCTTACATGATGATAGGAACTGTTGCTGACAAACATACACTCAGTGTATGAGCAGCACGAGAGACAGGTTCCTGCTCCCAAAGACTCAACTACCATTTATAATGTTTACAAGAACACCCAAAACACACACACACACCCACACTGCAAGCCTCCCCGAGCAGCGAAACATAACTACTTGTGAAAGGGTTAACACGACGACTAGAAATATGCAAAAGAACAGATTTTCTTCTTTTCACTTGTTTATTATAAAAATATTTGAGGATCAATAAATTTGTTGATTTGCCATTTATTCCTGCCTGTCTCTGATTATTTATTTTTCTTGATTTCTTTCTTCGTCATCCAATCCATTATTTTTGTGCTGTAAGGAAGTAATATAAAAGAAAGTGTCAGTTGTTCACTATCACGTAATGAATATTTTGAATTAAAAAATTTTGTTGATATTCATATATATTTATAATTCCTATCCTTTGCATTTTTTTCTCTCTTTCCTGCATCTAGCTATCTATCTCATTTCTCAAGTCGTTCTTGCTTTATCTGTCTATCTCTATCTCTCGATCTGCATTTTTTTTTCTCTCTCTCAATGCATTCAAGAATTCACAGTGACTGTTGTCGGAACTCAAAGTGCGGGTTAGATTGCATCTGAACAAAGAAATGAGTGTCAGTAACATTAACAAGGAAAAGGCTCGTAAGGAAGTCCTTTATACCTTTCTGTCAGGTATCATTACAATGCAGGTGTCATGAGGTAGTCATTATAATCGTGTGCGTGCGCTCCTCTGCAAATTTTGTGTGTATTTATGTGTGCGTGTGTGTGTGTGTGCATGAGTGGTATCTGTGTCCGCGCACAGATTAGAGAAGCTGAAATTTTAAAAAAAAATCAGGAAAAAAGAATGGGCGACGAGATTTGCTTTAACAGTCATCAAAAACTCTTGACTAGATGCAGATAGGAGGCTTATCTCTTCACTTATTCCTGTAATTATATTTCACATAGTGTCTCACTCTCTCTCTCTATCACTCTGTTTTCTCTCTTTTTTTCGATGTGCATATGTGCGTGCGTGCGGGCGCGCGTGTGTGGCTAAAGGGTAGTCCATGGAATAGAGAGAGAGAAAAAAAGGCAGGACAAGTGGAGAGCAGTGTCTTCTGTTCGTTACCATAGTTTCTTATTTTCTTCCATTCTCTCTCTCTCTCTCAAACGCACGTTCACACAGAGAGAGAGAGAACAGAACACAGCTGAAAAAATAACTTTTTTTGTGTTGTAAACAAACATTCGCTTTAGTGTATTCAACTTTTGTTCCCTCGCATTTAAGTGACAGATTCCTCCTTTAAATAAAAATAAACTATACGTGGTATTTTTGCATTGAATTTTAATAACATTACAATTTTTTTAGTGTTTCTTCAAATGTATTCGCTATATACGTGTAAGTAAAGTTAAACTTAACACTAACTTAATGCACTCTTCTAGCTGGTACACGTTGCAAGGGAAGGAACTCTGTTTGATGAACAAGAGAAGTGAACACAAGTGGTCGTTCTTGTAAAAAAAAAGTAATGTTGAACAATGCATCGAAAGCAAAACTGTGTACCTTTGTACAACATATTTACAGTTCTTAAAGATCACCATTTACTTTCACTGTCAGATCAGACGAGAGACAGAGATAGAAGAGCTTGAGAAATGCATTTGTTGTTCAAATAAAAATGATGATAGACACAAAAAAACCAAGCTCTTGATCGCGTGATTACACGCATATTTTCTTTTTGTCAATATTACAATGACAGACTAGTGTCTAGAAAATCTTTTCGTGATATTTTGAATTTTGTCTTTCGTTACCTAATATAAAGTTGTAAAATTTATCCGGAGGTTAAATTGTATTTAACATGCATAGTATGATGTCAGTGTGCTGGTGTGACACAAAGTATAACCCTGACAGTGGTACAGCCTGTAACAGCGTAAAAACAGTGTACACAAATATAGAACAGGGAAGTGATTTCAAATCCTGGCCACAGTGTGTCACCACCACCTAAAGAAAGAGGTCGAAGGGAAAGACAGTGTCGTTGCTTGTGTGACAAGTGAAGTTGATATCCCCATATCTACAGGTTGTTTTGCTCGCTGTGTGCTGTCAACATTTGTACTTCTGTCAAACGAAGAGGCAAATAATGGCTGTCTGGAGCCTGTGGATACTGTGTGGTGTGGCACTAGTCGCTGTAAAGGATTGCTCAGGTACTTATTGTTATATTAATTTGTCGAGACGTGAACTGTAATGCAGTAAACGAGATAACAACGGAATGCTATTGTGCCTAATTGTGTTTTTTTCATCTACCTCTATCCCTAACTGTAACTACCAGAACTATATTTTTAAATTTGTCATAAGCACTGCAGATAACTAGGTTAAAAAGCGTGTTCCTTAAAGGGGCTACCTCGTCAACACAGTCTTAAAACACTCGCTTTGTTATGCTTTAGTGAGGAACGGTAAGTTCTTGTTCTTGTCGTATTAAAAAAACATTTTGTTATATATAAACGAAATTTGCCAGTTTATGAGCAACACAAACATATATATATATACAAAGTAACACATATATAGCAGATAAACAGTATGTTCACTATATGACCTCACCTTTCACCTTTATGTATATGTAATTAGGCAAGCAAGCAGCATACGCGTGGGCGAACATTTAGCTATAAATGCATCAATTGGTTGTCAAATCCTTTATTATGGCTAGCACTTGTTTCTCGCATGTAGGTTCTAGTGTTGTCACACTGCAAATTCATTCATTAACGCACAGAAATACAACCCCAGACTCTACTGTGGCTACAACAGTGCATCGCACACCTGTGGGTGGCGCTGTGACTAGGCCAGGTCGCGCACTGTGAACGGACCATTGTAATTCTAGCTTTTACTTGTCGGGTGTGCAGTCTAGTCAAACATACCTCGCGTTTTATTCTTTGTTTCCTTCCATTACACTTAGCAGACCATAAAGACATTTTTTTCCCAAAAATGTATCTTTCTCGGTGCGTCGTTCAGCTTCAGATAGATTCTCTTTCAATGGACAAGTGTGCTCACGAAAACTGATTGCACTATATTTTAACGTGCACAAGTTTTACTAGCTCAAGAAATATATAATTATTTCTTTCGTTCGACGAGGACAAAATGTACATTAAGTGCTGAATCCCACACAGACATACACACACAAAAATATACCTAACTATTTCACCGCTAATACAGAAAACTGGATTTATAAGTACGTGAGCCAAACGATTTTTGACCAGAACACCTTTACGGTGTGAAGGCATTTTGATATCGAAATAATACAAGAAAGGAGCGACCCCTGAACGCTGCAGCAAACAGGATGCGTGTTCCCTGGTGTTTGTGCTTTGTACCCGTCCCAGGTTTACTGGTCTCGCTCGCACAGTCGGCCACGTTTATTAAAGGGAAGGCGGTAAAGGGTGGAGGAAACAAAGCACTAGCAGGAGTACATAATTTCCCAAGCAAAAATCCCACTACCCGGCAAACAGGTAGATTTTCTCTTTGAAAGGTGGGGGGGGGGGTGAATAGATGATAACGTTACTTATTAAATACTAAATACTTTAGCCTGAGTCTTGTCTTCTTCTAAAATATTATTCACACTTGCAACGTCCCATTGCTTAAAGGTGAAAACAAAATTTAGTGCCTACTGAAAATCATTACGTGCAACACAAAGTGTTTATTCTGAATTAGCTGTTTCTGTATTATCCCTATCAATGTGCATATATGATAAATATTACTACAATCTGCACTTGCTCTTTCCGAATAATATCATTTCTTATAACCCAGTGTATAGTATATATCCTACTAAAAATGTTAAACAATAATGTGACACTGGCTAGATCAACATATTTCATTTTTTATTAGGCTGTTGGATAGTTACTTCCGTGTCCGTATCAAGATGCTGGCCTTCATCAAATAATTTATGCCGGTTATTGAAAATCAACTCCCTCTAACCCATGTCCCCCTTTAATACGCAGCCACAGCTTTTAACGGTTAATGGTCACATATATCATCACTCGGTTTTATTTGTGTTTCTGTCGTCCAGCTAGCGGTGGACTGAGTGGACTGAAACCTTTGTCCTACTTAGGCCTCTATCTTCTATTGACTTAGAAAAGAGAACCCGCATACCAAACAAAACTGACGACAAGTATGCCTTGAGTTCTAACCTGCGAGTTCACCAGTTGTATATTAGCTAATCTGTTTAAGTATTTCGATAGATTGTATTGTCTATAGTTGAATCATGCTAATAGCTTACTTAGTATACTATGTAATTTACATGTCCTTATTAAAGACCCCGCTTTGGTACAAGATGTCAACCAATGCTGATTAGCTGGGTCAGATGATACAAGAATATCAAAACGGAGAATTAATTATTGGTTTTTAAAGTACAACTTTCAAGACAAAAAGCAAGGATCTGCTAAAGAACATGTGAAATAACCTATATCGTAAGACGAACACATTCCGAACTCCTTTTTAATTATAATAAAGAGAAACAGATATTTCTTATCTTCCCAGAGAGAATTCGAGTTGAATTGTTTTAATAACCATAGAAAATACCTGAACTACTATTATGTTAATTTATCAACATTAAAATATGTTTTATATTTCTTTATTTTTAATAATAATTTATTATAAGTAAATATTGACAATTATTCTTTGTTGCAGGTTTAGTTATCGGTGGCTGTGAACAGGGTAGTGTGGATGTTGTTGAAGACTCAGATCGCTTCTTTACATGTGATGGAAACCAGAACAGAGAGCTACAATGGGCAGTTTATAATGACAAAAGTATTTTTATTGCTCTATGCCTCCAATGGTCGTGCCTTCCTTGGAGCAACATATTTACATTTTCTGTAGAGCATAACTATGGCGATGAGTACTACAGATATAATCTTACAATGAAGACAATCACGAGAAACTCAGCTCGCACCTTGTCTTGCCGCGATTCCTCGAAGTATGCACAGTGTGACTTAAGAATCATCGGTAAGTAAAACAGTTAAGACATTGTAGATTAGTATGCCCTTAATGTTTTTTCTACTTTAATTAGTAACTTGCAACGACGTAAAAAATGCAATAATGCAGTCGTTCTCTCTTTTCGCCTCCCCCTCTCTCACACAAATCTACTCATTTATGTAGAACGTCTCCAAATCTTCATAGAAAAGAAAATATAATTTCAAAATTAATCGTTTTAGTTCTTTTACAAATTATTATGAAAAAGAAAAAGCTAACTTAAAATTGTTTTTATAACATTATCGTAACGTGATTCACGAAATAGTAGTTCTGCTCTAAAATAATAATAATAATAAATAATAATCATCATCAACATCAGCATTATTATTATTATCATCGCAAAAAGTTGTAAATCGCATACTCACACTTTAAAGGAGCGTTCTCGTAGCACTCCAGAGCAAGAACGACACATGGGCAACATACAAGCGACATAAAAAAAACAAACAAAATATAAACTACGAAAGAATATACACTACTAATGATGATTAAAAATAATACAGAAAACGCAAGAAAGAGCCAAAGTATCGTGACCTTGCACAAATGGAGACGATTAGTAAACAAGCAATAAGCAAAGAAGGGGAACAATTTTGAAAAAAAGGACTTGCAATGTGGGAATGTAATCTTCACGGAAGAGTTGCGTTTTCAGTGCATGTTCAAAGCATTCAGTAGCATGTAGGTGAAGAATATGGAAAAACAGAGTTTTTTTGATTTGCTGCAAAGTTACTAAAAGTCTGTGGCCACATTTTGTTTTCGTGGCAGGAATATTTATGGGACTGTTGTCTGATGAGTAGGGGATTCTCTGGATGATATAAGGTAAAAGCTGTTCAGGAAAAATATTCAGGACAGGTGCCAGCAAAGACAATAAAACACAGCAGGAACAATTTGTACTGGATGCCAGAACGGATGGGAAGGCAGTGTAGAAAATTGAGGAAAGTGGTGGCCGTTTCCTAGCTCTAAGCACCAGACGTGCAGCAGAATTCTGTACTTTCTGGAGTTTGTGAAGAAGGTATACAGGGCAGCCAGCAAGCAAGGAGTTGTAGCAATAAAGAATTTAGAGAACAAATGAACTGACAAGAGAGTTGGTAGTGCGGGTAGACAGAATGTGACAGATATCACTGATTTTGTGTAGTTCATTATAGAAAGACTGACAGACAGCTGTAACTTAACTATCATAACAGGCAGACTGACAGACAACTGTCTCTTTTCTAGCAAGAGTCATGCCTGCAATGACATTGAAAACCAGATTCCTGGGGAATGATGATGATTTCGCCCAGATTGATGCGACCTAGCGGGCAAACGAGTGGAGATTGGTTTTCAGCTTGAGCATAGGAAATGTTCCATTTTATCATCACTGAGCTTAAATTTCTTTGTTATTATTCATTTTTTGACGTCATTAATAGAAACTTATATGGTGCTAGTGCATATATATAAAGAGAGAGAGAGAGAGCGAGATAGAAATAAACTTTTATCTCTATAAAGAAGGCTTACATAAACAGTACAAAATATTCATTTTTAAAGGACAATAAATAAGGTACACTAAATAAATAAAATTAACATTCATTTGTGGAGGAACGTTTAAAAACCTTTAATTTTGTTATTGTTCCCTTTTGGAAATTATGTTAATATCCTTTTTACATTTAGAACATGATTTTTGGTTAAATATTTAAATATTTAGTAGAACTTCAAGGAACATCATATATATATATAAAATTGTATATAATATACAATTTAACCATATAATGCAAATAATGTTGCAAGAAAGATAAATGCGTCAAATATACACATATTGTGTCAAGTGAAACCAGTGTATAGTGACTGCAATGTAACAACTTTAAACTGGATGGTGATCGGCAGCTGTACAGTCAGAGGAATGTATTCTTCAGACAACATATACACGTGCAAATGGAGGGAGAATGAAAATAACGACGTAAATATTTATTTTTCTGTTCTCTTTTTTATGCCACTCATTTCTCTCTCACTCTCTGTAATAACATGCACAATGCATATTTCTTCCTGCATTTTTATCCCACAAACTTTTTTTTATAATTTAACGTTCAAACTACGACAAAATGTGATCTTAATTATTCCATGATTTACTATGACAAAATCATATTTATTTATAATATACACTTTATAATTTTATTTATAATATACACTTTATAATTTTATAATTTTATAATTTTATTTATAATATACACTTTCTTTGCACTTTCTTGTAAAGTTTTAGGTTTTTCATAAAATGTAGATATAAATAAATGCTATTCATCAAACCAACAGTTCAGCTGTTACGCATCCATTATAAAATCTTTTTTTCAGGAACTCAGTGGTTTTAAAAACAGTCTAACGACTTATACTGAGGGTTCAAGGACTTATACTGAAGGGGTTTGTTCTTTTGCGAAACCAATTCCCCAAACTAAAGGCATTTACACGTACAGTATAAGCGTGTCGCCAGGTGCCGATGATCACGTTGTTACAAGTATGCTTATAGGTAAGATGTTTAAAACAACTACATTTAAGTTGTACAACAGTTCATACAAAACTATTAGTTTATCAAATACAATATCATAATTATATGGTTAGTCCTATGAAGAAAAATTGAAACCTGATACAGGAGAACATTGCTACCTTGTTAGACATTGTGTCCATTCTTTTTGTTTCGTATCTCCCGCAGTAGAGCATAGGGCCGAAAGGCTTCCGCCAACACACGTCATGGGTCCTTCCAAAGAGGAACTTTTCCGTCCAGGCTCTCCTTGTATAGTGTTGTTTTTTGTGGTTTCTGTAGCAAAAAGTTTTTTTAAAAGGGGGTTGCTATCTCAAAGCCCAACCCTCCTTCTTCATTTGGGCTTCGGTCTGGGAAGTTATCCGGGAAATTTCCAGGCCAGGTTTGTGTCTGTCAATGACCTCCTTAACAGATGTCTATGAAGGAATAAATGAATAAGTAAGTCACTAGAAGAAGTCACCAAAGTCAGAAGGCAGCAAAATATCAAACGACAATATTAAGTTTGAATTTTTTTCCTGCATACAGACAGTGGCCTTATTAGGCACAGAAAGAATGTTCACTTGTTATCTTTATTGTGAGATAAGGTCACCGCTATAACAACAGGGATGGTTGTCAGGTAATACCAATGAAAGAACTAACCCGATATTAGGAGGAGTGGTGTGAGCGTTCTGATGACCAACGAGTATTGCTGTTTAAAATATTCGCAGTACTGACCTGACAGTTGTACATTATTACGCTGATGTATTTAGTGGTGGTTACTCATTTTTCCTTCTTCTCATCCCTTCCCTTTTTTGTTAAGTTTATTACAATACTACGTTCTTACATACGTATCTGTACTATCTGTGTTTGGGATATATCCTTTACTATTTTACTAAAGAAATGGTTCATCTTGTAGATTGACAAGGGTATAGAGAACTGGACCAAACATACGGATCTAATATCTTTTAGATTAACAATAATTCAACACATTGTTTTTTTTCCTATTGTTTAGATGCGCTACATTGGATACAACTCAGCCACAACTGTCCTGAGTATGTTTTCGAGGGTTTAAATGTGAGTTGTACATGTTCTGCTTCAAGAGCTATAAGTCCACCAGCATTTCTAGTGTGGGGAGGAATGAGTAATGCAACCCTTTTGCTAAAAAATGTAAGCCGGCGATTAAACCAACAAGAGTTTAAATGTCGACTAAAATGGAGTACAACCGGCTCAACTATAGAAACCACTTCTTACCAACTAACCGTTGCTTGTAAGTAAATTATACATACATGTTTATTTCTTTTAAAAAGTATCTATCTATTCTAGTTTTGTCAATTTCTTTCTCAAGGTTCCGAACACACTTGCACACACACAAACACAGTTTAAAACTATTCACTGCACAAGAGAGAGATATAACCGTAAACCGCAACTGCGCTTAATCTGAGAATTTACAACGATATACAAAACACAAATCCGATTTCAAATACTATTATAAAGGATAGAGAAAAATTAATTGTCTCTATATAGAAGTGTAAAGATGAAAATATTAGAGCACATATATATTAAAATTCGGAGTAAATAGAAAAAATGCGATTAGCAGGCACTAAGGATTTTTCTATGTTTTATAAAAATCGCTTAAAAACATTATTAATTTAATTTTACAATGTTTCTAGATGGCCCCGCAGATGTCCTAATTACCAACAATAAAAACAAGACAGAAGATGAGATGATAAGTTTAACCTGCACAGCGACTGATGTTTATCCTTCCGCTGTTTTTCAATGGAATGTCACGTGTTCTAATCGGACTGACTCTGGGAACTCCAGTACATGCTCCTTCACGTTCAACCCGAAGTTTGAAAGTCTTGCGATATTATGTACAGCTAGCAACGCATATTATCATCAAGTGAATTCTTCATATGTCTATGTCCTCCCTACTTCAGGTAAGTTAAAAGTTTTACTTAAGAATAATTTAAAATATTCAATTTTGTATTCGTGTTTATACTTCATTTCGGTTGGATGCAATACTTTAAAGATTGCAACAATCTTAAATTTAAAATGGTTTGTTTTAGGATTTCAAATGTATCATAAATATAAAAATGCTGCAAAACATCGTTGTCCCTAGTTTACTGGCACAGTATTTGTACGTATTTATGTAACTGTCCATAAGGAGTTCATTTTGAAACTGAGTTTCAGATAATTTTTTTACCAGGAAGCCCACAAGCAAACACAAGTGGACCCAATGCCGGATTAATTGGTGGCGTTATTGCAGCTGTACTTGTTGTACTCATCATTGTTGCTGTTTTGATTGTGTACATCATCAAACGCAGAAAAGGTAACAGTCTGACACTCTCTAATCAAATGTTTCAACTGCTTGTAACTTTGGTCAAGTTTTTGTTGTGGTTGTAAATCTACAGTGTCAATACAAATGACCTATAAAGTATAAATATTTTATTTACCTGTCGATTTGTCTCTATCTATCTATTTATTAACTTTTCTATTTTTTTTATTTAATAATATATTCTATCAAATACTCATATAATGATCTATATATTCTTCCTACTGTAGCAAATAATTTTTCTTCTTTACAAGAACTAGACCTAATGGCTAAAGATATACATTAACGGTATACATGTTCTGTACAATCTAATATTTTGTAAAATCCTAAAGAGAAAATATTCCCTAAAAAGCGGCATATTATCGCCCTGTTTTTCCCGTCACATCGTCGTTTTCTTTTCGTCTTAACAAGGAGTTGTTTAGTCGGGTCTACCTCACCTTAAGTTTAACATCCTCGTTTAACACAACATTTCTATTTGGACATGGCAATGTCAGGCGAGTGTATTTTGTTTATATTTATCCCGCACTTTGCGAGAACTATAGTAAATTAAACCTTGTTCAATTTGTGATTATTATTAAGCATAATATCGCGCGACGATTTGTCTTTTTTAAGAGACAGTAATCCATACAGTACCTCATGATTTAATTTCGTTGTGTTGGATTTAGTTTAATATTTAAGTATGAAATTTATATTGTCGATTACTGATTTATTTTTGATAAATTACTGCTATTTTTATGTAGTTAAGTGTATTATTTTTGAATTAATTGTGTCATTTATAATTTTAATAGTAGACAAAATATTAAAAGTAACCAATTTCAGAAACATTTTTAAAATAAATACATTTATAATTAAATTCATAAAATAATTACATTATCATAACGGTCTTTGATGTTTTGTTTAACTGCAGGGATCTTAAACACAGAGGGAGGATTCTTTGGAATTTTTGCTGGCGTTCGCAAACATTTTAACCAAGGACCTGCTATGTTACAACCATATGCTGTCGTAAATAAGCCAAAAACACAGACACAGACGCCCATCAGACGACAAGCAGGTCCTTCAGGCGACATGTACACCATCACTAACACATCCAGCTCAGGTCACGTGGTAGATGACTATGCAGCTGTCTGTAAAACCTCCATCAACAATACCGGTGAGGCAGAAAGTACAGACACTCACCAAACTACTCAAAAGACGCAGAGGATACGGGAACCGACAACTGCATTAAAACCAACAACGAAGCCTAAACTAACATCAACAAATAAGACAAACATCCAAGATTTGCATGGTAAAAATAAATGTCGTTTACGATATAAGATATCTAACAAAAAATTTTATGGATGTAAAAATTTAATCAAGACACATAACGTGTTTTCAAAATCAGTAAAATGATGCAAAGAGGAGAAATTTACCAGTGATTTCATTGATTCAATCATAACAATGAAACAACACCTCTACCTAAATAAGTTTTTACATATATGCATACAAACACGTAAACTTGCATCACTATACATCGATTAAGAACAATAGTTATTCTACAAATAATCAATTTAAACGTTTTTCCTTTAATTCAGGCACAGGTTACATGAATGTCACTGAGGTGCCGACTGACTCTGGTTTAGGTGTGTATCATGTAGTTCCCTGGGCAACAATGCCTGGATCACCTGAACCTGACACAAACGTAAGATTTGTTTTATTTATAATAATTTTTTTTCTACGATGACCATTTTCAAAGTTCTCTCAAGAAAAATATTTGGGTTTAACATTATCAGCTTAAGTTTAATAATTTGTATGTAGGGCAAGGAACTTTTAATTCAATAATAGTATTTTTGTACAGAATTGACCATACAGTAAAAGAATATTTATTGTGATTTATATTGATACACATATATATATATATGTAAACAAGCAATTGGAAGCATTTATTACAAGATGTTGTAACTTATAATATCATTCACATATTGAAACAGGAATATGCAGTACCAACAATTTCTGAAGAGGAGTACAATGAACTACATTTCGGAGAGGATCGAACTGGACAAGAGGACCAAGCCATTAACTACCACCATCTTCAAATCACATAAACATCTGTTTCTGTGATGTTTTTATTTGCTGATTAACTTAGTAATACATTTTATTCGCTTGATGACACTGTTTTTTGCAAGACTCGTCAAAATAAATGAAATATCATTATTGAAAACTGACACTGTTATACAAAATGTCATCCTTCGACTAAGGATGAACAAGTCTAATGTAGTCATGAGTATTATTTTTTAGCAAAGTCAACTGTTTTTATTTAGGTTTAAAAACCAGCATAAGTGGGATGTCAACACTGGCATGATCATCAGTGTCTTTTTTCTGTTAGCTTTGCCATTCTTACTCGGTTTTCTGAGTCCTTCGCTAAGAGTTTTATCAATTTTTTTAATCCGTATTAATCCTAATCATGTGTTTGCATAAAGGTTTTCACAATTTCGGTCTGGTGGCAGATACGCGATGCTTGAACGATGAGCAAATAGTCACTGGAACTTACCTGTTACACAAGACATTTACTTAATTGTTCTGATCGTGATGTGATAGCATGAGATGACCTAATATAGTGCACCATTTGTATCTAATGTTGTGTAAGTGCATGTGTTTATATATATATATAATGTGGTTTCTTATAGTGATCATGTTTTATGGGTGTTTTTGTATATTGCTTGTCCATACGCAATTAAAAATCTTACTAGTAATACCCCTTACGACTTAATAATGTTGCGCTGTATTGGACTGTACTTAGCATTATAGCTGCAATGTCGGAGTGACAAAAAAAAAAAAAGAAGGAAGGAAGGACAGGAAAAAAATAACAAACGGGCTAATTAAAAAGTAAGCATTGTCCATTTCTTGAAAAAGAAGTTTTTCTGTTTATCTGTGGCTACTTATAAAAGGTTTGTTCGTGTGAGTTTGAAAACGAATTATAAAAAGCTTTTGTTACAATTTAATTAATAATATATGTATTGAATCAAATAACATTATATATTTAGCATTATTTTTTATTCTTTGTAACACCTTCAATGTGAAAATAAAATCTATTTTGCAAACATTTTAGTGCTTTTTATTTTAAACATTATGATAGTTACATAAAGAAAAGTAAGTAAAATTATCACACAGTACATTTTTGAGACACAGACACACACACACACACACACACACACACACACACACACACACACACACACACACACACACACACACACACACACACACACACACACACACACATGTAAAACAGTCATGTCAATGTTGTAAGATGAAAGCTCTGTGATGGAAGAAAATGAAATTCACAGAAAATCGGTTTCTAATTATCGTAATGCTTCCTGTTCTATTCAGTGCCAACTTTTTTATCGTATATTTATACATGCTATCAAATGATGCACCACAAACTATAAAATCACAAACTGTCTTATTTTAATAACAATACATCTAATAATCTGTAATCTCACTATACAATATATATACATGTATAGCTAAAAATCTCAATCAAAAGGTATTATGTAAAGGTCCAGAAATTCTTAAATAATTTTCGTGTCTTAATGTCACTTTTGGAGACTGTATTATACTAGTTTTTCTATCTCAGACCCATTGTATGACACTGCTCGGAGGCCTGAAAACAACGAACACAGCTACGTGGACCTCGCTCTTAGTGGACGCAAATCATCACCAGGTAGCTGAGTATAAGCATCCATTTTTATCATTGCTCTGCTTAAGGAAATAAGACTGGGAAAATTACATTTATGTGTATGATGAAAGCAAAAAATCAGTTGAGTATCTAATGTCTAAGCCATAACACAAAGCAAAACAACACAGCAACAACGAAACGATACGACGACTGCAGCTCAACAGATTTATTAATAATAATACATTTGTGGTGCAGGAGCTGACGATGACAAGGCTAAAAGAGAAAACAATAGTGGGCATCGCTACGAAGAAGTAACCATTGCAGGTCAAAATGTCTCTGAACAACCAGGTAACATACTGTACATACCACGTTGCTCTTGTTTTTAAAATGTAATAACAAAGATGATAATTGTGCATAATGACTAATTTGTTGCAAATTTTTTAAAGGCCTACTGCTTAAAAATGAGCAGTGTAGAGAGTATTGTAAATGGTTATAATGAAAACATCTATAATAAGGGATAAATAATAATAAATATTTATTTATATTTTTTGACAGAACTGGTAATCCCACACTGATTTATGAGAACTCTATTTTTCACTTTATGTTCTCAGATGTCTTTTTCGTTTTACCGACTCGTACGACTGTTGCAAGTTTGTAAATACTCCACACCGACTCACGGGCAAAGCAAACAAACAACATTCATTTATTATTCGACGCAGTGGCTTATTATTTATGACTATGCCAACATTATTTTAAATAAAATAGACTATTTTCTGAATGTCTAAGCTTAGAGGAACAGTATCTTTAGTTGTGGATGTCAAATAAACTTGTCACTCAAACTTTTATATCAGTATTATGGCTGTTTCCATTCAGTCTTTATAGTGAGAATCGTATTTTGCTACTCTCAATTCTTAATTATATTTTTCCATCTCTGTGTTTTATTGATTTTTATATAAGCATAATAGTAAAAGGGCAAGTCACATTAAATTGAAGTTACTATGTAATGTTGATAATATTGTACGTTTATTTCTGTAACCACGTTTTTGTGTTCATGTATATAAATATACATTTAATGATCTCAGACGCTTTTTCTACTCTATTACTTTATCTACATATATGTATGTTTATATATGCTGCTCTTTCGATGAAAATGCTGTTAGCTTTGCTTATAAACCTGACATATTTTTAGTTGTGAGAGAAAACCTTATAATGAACTTTGGGCTTAAGGCTCTACATATCATGGCACTATAGTTGTATGCCATTTTTTTTGCATAATATTTTTCAGTGATTTGAACAGATTCCATCAATTGTTTTCAAAAGGTTTGTAAAGTGATTGTTAAAAAAAGGAATGGGGCTTCGATCCGGAAATATATCTGACGCTATACGCAATGTCTTAACACCTAAGCATTGAACTTTTGTGTGTGTGTGTGTGTGCGGGCGTGTGTGTGTGTTTGAACGTGTGCTCGAGGCTATATTCAGATATCTAATACGATGACTTAAAAAACTTAGTTCTGTCACAAGCCAATAAACTGCGTCGTTTACAAACACCTTTCAAAGTTTAACTCCTCTCCAAACTCTCGTCCCACCCTGACAGGGTGGATACCCGTTAATTCAGCTACAAGCTCCGTTATTTAGTTGACGACTGTCATTTCTTATCTCCACTCACATTCCTAAAGTGTCACGTTGGTTCTTTTAAGCATAAAGCTGCCTGGAGTTGATGCATTTATGTTAAATTAACTAGCCTAGTGTTAAATCATCATAAAATTGCTTAAATACAAATTGTATATAATAAAATGAGCAGCAGTTGGATAACTAAAATTATTATTTCATGATGTAACGTTAACATGATTAAGCGATTTCAAGTGATGTAATTAATAAATAGGCTTAAAGCTCGCAGTTTGTTTTCATTTATGCTATACTGTAATATAAAAATATGTACCTATCGACATTTTTAGTTTCTGTAGTAAATGCAAGTCACTAAACATGAAGTGGGTTTAGTTCACAATTATTAGGATATACGCATCTAGTTGTAGCTGCTTTCTCAATGCTTGTTTTGCAAACGCTCAAATAAAATGTTCTGACGACTCACGATTGTGTGATTGTTGTTCTAGTTGAAATTTCAGGTAAAATGACAAAAAAGAGTACTTTGTGTGTATAGCATTAAACGTCTCGAACACAAATTATAGTAAGGATATCCGTTTAAATATAACAGCTGTCCTTTATTACCTTGTTCCTTCTTTTATTTCAGCCTGTCATAAACTAACTCTCTCTCTCTCTCTCTCTCTCTCTCTCTCTCTCTCTCTCTCTCTCTCTCTCTCTCTCTGTGTTTTCTTGGCTTTTGTGTTTTGTGCATAAGGCTGAGTGTTAGAGATAAAATCACACATGAAGCGAGAGGTTAAACAATGAGATGTAAAAAAGACAGGAAATGACAATGCAATGTTAACAGGATTTTCCTAAAAGAAGTAATTCATCTCACAACAAGGCCTCGTACCTAAGTGAAATGAGACACGTGAAGATAACACGCTACCTGCTTACCCACAACCACACACACATTCACGCGTACGCGCTCACACACAGCTAGAACATGAAACTAATTTGGTTTGTACTCAAGCATCATTAAAAACAATTGTTCGCTTGCAATTAGAAACTTCCTTGCTGTTTAGTGAAGAAGTGAACATGGATACTATGATTCCTACCTTAACAATTTTTAATATTATAATTGCATAATAAATGGAAACGTTATTTAAATTTGTATAGCAAATTTTATTTACATGTACAAAGTTATATTTTATTCGTAGTTATCACAGTCCCATGCAGTTCTTAACAGGGTTTATAAATAGGGTTTGTTATCTCCAGACGTCACCACCTGATTGTGTCTGTTGGCGTATTTGTTCGTTCCCGCGCGCTCGTGCTAGTGTGTGTGTGTGTGCGCGCGCGCGCTAGTGTGTTTGTATCTGCATTTATACTTTTTTTAAAAAAATTTTGCTCATGTTTTCTCTCGACCACTGTTTTTTTTTTTTTTTTTTTTTTTTTTTTGTTTTCATGTGTGTTTAGGTGAGCGTGTGCCAAAAATATTTGAGCCGGTATTCAAATCTTTAACACGATAACCCTGTAAGGCCATATTTACCGCACAACGGATGAGTAATAACAAAATTGGTTCGTACACACGACCACAAGCCGCAAAACTTGATAAACAACTTCCAAGGTCCAAATCATTCCCTAACCCGGGCTCCACCCTGACAGGGGCGATACCAGTGTTTGCTTCTTTAGACTTTGTTGTTTATATGACAGCTGCCATCCCTGATATTTGCTTACATTCCTCATGCGTCCTGGTGTTGCCATTCAACATACAATGGGGTCAATCTTTTTATCTCAACCTGCCTAAAAGCAGACTGTCACGGACCAGACCGTGCCTCCCGTGGTTTTTTTCAAACTATTTAACCTTTTGGTGTCTCACGGACTGAAAGTGTAGGTCGAGTGTATGTCGAATGGAGTAGAACATTAGTTGGAAAGTGTGAACGGTGACAGAAGTGTGTAGTTTAAACAAAAATACTTGACAGGTATAAGTTTGTATTAGATAAACTCAGTTAAATGTCTGCTCAATAGCAATGCCAGCAGTGAAACACATATGAATGGGTCTGATAATGGAAAGCGAATTCTGAACATAAAGGAAATGCTGGGCCCTTGTACCAGGACGGAAATGTATATTAGTTTATCCGTCTTAAGCGGAAAGCTTTGAGTTTTGTAGCTTAATCAAGTGATCTGACAGCTTTCACAGCTTATTTATTCATACACATGTTTGAAGTCTTGGATTTAGTTATCACCACTACAACTTTCTCTTTTTTTTATTTTAGTACCCTATGCAAAAATTCGAGATTGCTTTGTAACTGAGCACCACTTCTAAATAACACACACACACACACAGATACAACAACAACAACATACACAGTTGAAAAAAATATTAACAACTCAGTTGGTCCTATACAAGCATCCGCCTAAGTGCATTAAACTCGATATTTCTCTCATGTAAGTGGAAACTTATTTTAACTTTACACGAATGTTTTACTTCACTGCCTTCACACTGTTATTAATAAAAAAAATACTATTTTAATAAAAGCAATTTAATATTGTATAAATGTAAATGATTTCGGCCCAAGTAAATGTAAGTAAAGTTTCACTTAGTAATTGCTAAATTCACTTTTTGTTCAGCTACTGAACATTTCAAGGGAGGGAACTCTGTTCAAAGAACACATAGGAAGCCACGGGTTGTCGTTCTTGTAAACTATAACTTGCAATGTTGAACAAGGTGAAAGAAAGCAAAACTTTGGTTTTTAGTGCAACTAATATGCATATGTCATACAACATTTTGTTTCACGGTCAGGTCCTACTAGAGACAGAGATATGGCAGCTTGAGGAATACATTTATTGTATCAAAAAAACAAGCATTTGCGAGTACACAGATATTTTCTTTTATTATATGGGAGGCCAGTGCGTCGAAATTTTTGAAAGCATAGTTTCTTAACATATATGTGTAACATGTTGTCAATATACTCACGTGACACAAAATGTAACCCTGACAGTAGTGCGAACTATAAGTGAAAAACACGATATACAAGTGTGATGTTTTCCTGAGTCATTTTCAATAAAACAGGGAAATGATTCCACAGTCATCTTCACAAAGTGTGACGATGAAAGGTCACACGAAAAGTGAGACAAGTGGAGTTCATTTCCCCACATCTGTGAAGGTTGTTGTGCTGGCTGCTCCTTAAACAGTTTCACTTTCGTCAGACTGCGAAAGAAGTGATGGCTGTCTGGAGCCTGGGGATACTGTGTGGTGTCGCACTCCTTGCTGTAAAGGTTGACTCAGGTAATAAACTGCTATAATTATTTGTCAACCTGTGACACGCTAATACAACGAAATAATATGATGACAAGATTTGTAAATTACTCGCTTTGCTGTAGGATTTTTAAGTCCATGGTCTTGCGGTAATTTAGAAAATGTCACATCGAAATCAATTTCCCGAGTGTTTGAGGAACATAAACATAAATAGTAACAAAGCGGATAATTAGTATGTTCAATATGCTGGTGTAGTTGCGGCTCTATGCTCCACTGTGGGCGACTAGGAACAAGAAGAATTAACAAGATGAATCGTTTATTTTGCGATATTTGTATGCATTCAGTTTTTTTTTTTCTTTACCAGCGTAGTCATGTCTTTGTCTTGACCACATAGCTTCTTGGACACTCTCCAAAACTCAACCAAATCGCTCATTTATTTTAAATAATCAAGCTATAGCCTTCACCTGTCAAAAGGCATACAATAACATAAATAAGAACGACTCCAGTACTACAAAATAAAGTAGCGCCATGAATTTAAAAAAATATGTCATGACTTACCAAGAGCTATATATATATATTCTGTATTTCAAGTTTCTTGTTGTTGAACACATACTTACAACTATTGTCTTGTTGCAGGTTGTGAACTGGGTAATGTGGACGTTGTTGAAGACTCAGATAGCTCATTTACATGTAATGTATCCGCGAACAGTGAACTAAAATGGGCGGTTTATAATGAGAAAAGAGAAACTATTTTTTTGATTTCTTGTTCTCAAGGGAGGTGCAAACCTCCGCGAGGCAAGTTATTTGAAATATATTTTGATATGTGGGTCGACTATTACAAGTATACACTTAAAATAAAGAGTATCACGAGAAATTCAGCTCGCATCTTGTCTTGCAACAACTCCGTGAAGTACAGTGAGTGTGAATTAAAGATAATCGGTAAGTTAAATTGTGAACAGATTGTAGAGCACCATGCATCCATTTTTTTCTCTTTGACACTCTCTCTCTCTCTCTCTCTCTCTCTCACACACACACACATTTATTGTGAATGTGTCTAGAAAGTCACAGAAAAAATGTATTATTCTAAGGATATCACATTAAATGGTTTTGAAATAGTTACGAACTTATGAATAAAACGTTAATTTGTCTTCATAAAAATTTTAAGTGAATGTGTTTTTGCAAAACTGTCATATCACGCTAATAGAAATTATAATTATATATATAAAGAGAGAGAGAGAGAGAGAGAGAGAGAGAGAGAGAGAGAGAGAGAGAGAGGGAGGTATAAAAGAAACATACATTGGTCTCTATAAAGTCATTTTAGTTTTACAGTATATAAATGATATGATAATAAGTAACAAATAAAAGACCAGAGGGCAAGGTAAATTAAAAAAAGTATTGATCTAAATGTTTTTAACATTTCTTAAGTTTAAAAGTTAGAAGAAAGTTTAGCTTTGTTATTATTTTCTGACAAGAATTAAATTAATCGTACTTCCTGCCCGGAAAATAAGATGGCTTTGTTAAGTATTTAGTATAATAAATAAGGTTTACATATATATGTATAAATATACAATTGAACAATTTACTGTAGATAATGCAATAATAGAGTTAAATTCAATATTTACATTCAACGTCCGGTCCAGTGAAGCCGGTGTATACAAAGGGTGATTGCAGTGTAAGGATTTCAAACTGGATGGTGATTGGAAGCTGCACAGTGAAGAGCATGTATTCTTCAGACAACAACTACACATGCAAATGGAGAATAAGTAAAAACATCGAGGTAAGAAATGTATTTTTCCCACTTTCTTTTTATTGTCATTGCTCCATTTTCCTCTCTCTTTTTATACATAATTCTTTCCACTTTTTTTATTCCACACGGCTGCTTGTCTCCTCTTTCACATTTTAACTACGAAATAATATATTAATATATGCATAATTTAAAATAGTAGCATTGTATGCATGAATTATAAAAAAAAAAAAACAAAAAAACGTTGAAACCATCTTCTGATGTTTCTGTGAATTAGAAGAACAGATGAATTGTTAGTAACCCTTCTCATCTAATCCGTTTCAGGAATTCGGGGGTTTTCAGACCACTCCGACAAGTTATACTGAACAGAACGGGAGGAATTATTATAAAGGGGTTTGTTCTTTTGCAAAACCAATTCCTACCTTTCAAAGCTGCTATACGTACAGTATGAGCTTGTCGCCAGGTGGTGATGATTACTTCAATGAAAGAATATGTACAGGTAATAACTTTGACACCTATGTTTTCTATAAGTGGTAAACGCTAGAAATTATTTAAATAAAATATATTAAAAGTAGTGAGTGATAGGAAGAAATACGCAGCTGATGGAGGATATCATAGAATTTGCCATCCAGTCACATAATTTTTTTAGTGTTGTTTGCAACTTGAATGTCATATGAGTTGATTCCTGAACTTTACATCCATTCATACCCACAGCTTCTCGCCATTCACGGAGCTCACAGAGTTTGCTTGATGCTGCTTACTACTGCAGGAAAATGCATAGAGAATGCAGTTGTTTTCTGCACGCAGTTCAGGTTGATACCAAGCAAATAAAACGACAGCGAACCGACAAGAAATGAACTAGGTCAAATTGCAACTAATCAGGGTCATGGTTATAAGTACTACAATTTGTTTTTCCTTCCTCAAACTATCCCCAACTCTACACTGGTAGAAAGTAAAATCAGTTTTTCAACCAGATGAAAAAAATGACAGCATCCATCAAAACAATTAACAGTCAGAAAACCGGCAAAGCATTCAAAACTGCAAACAGAAACTGAAAGAACGGTACACAACCTAAAATCAGGAAACTCATGTCACGTGGGCAACGTCCCGGCTGAGCTGCTCAAACAGAGAATAAATAAGGTAGAAGAAGTTAAAACGGATTTTCAATTGTCGCATCCTGATAGAGAAAGGATTGAATCATCAGCAGGGCATTTTTTTTAAAAAACGATATGCAAGAAACCTTCGACTCAAGGAAAAATTCTTAAAGAACAAGAGAGAAGAACTGATCTTTTTAACGATAGATACCAATAAAGCGAAAAATAAATAAAGAAAGAAAGAAGACCATAGGGTAAATAAGACAGTTAATAACAAAATTATTAAATAGGATAGTTTTATGCATAGACATATTGGCGTAAATAAGTGTGTAGTACTGTTAGAAAAGATATTTTTTGACTAAATTATCAAATTTTAGTTTGAGCTATGGACAAAACCGAGACATGGCAGTGAGGTGAAAGACTTGACTTTTCACTTATACAATATCTTTTACTGGTTTTAAGATTATCAAAACTGAGTTGATTAAGAATAATTATTTATGATATTGAAAATAAGTCTTTAACTAATAACTTATATGTATCTAGATATCAGCATGTTGACTTGATAAACGATTAAAATAAATTTTGTTTATTGATTAGTGTTTTGGAGAAAAAAAATCTTATGTAGGTTATTAAGTGGTTTGTCAGTGTCAGATAGACTTTAACAGCTGATAGAAAAAAATGTTTACTATAATACTTTCCAAGTTTTTCCTGGACCAAACATCATGCTTCTAATTTTATTTAGATGAACAATGATTTATACTTATTTCTGTTTCTATATTAAGATAAACCATATCAGGTACAACTCAGCCACAACTGTCCAGGGTATGTTTTTGAGGGATCAGATGTACATTGTGAATGCAATGCTTCAAGAACCATCAGTTCACCAGCTCTACTAGTGTGGGAAGGAATGGACGATTCAACACTTCAGTTAACAAATGTAAGCCGCAGATTAAACCAAAGACAGTTCACATGTCGGCTAGAATGGAGTCCAGACGGCTCCATCAAAGAAACCATTTCTTACAAACTCAACGTTGCTTGTAAGTAAAAGAAAAACAACTTACTTCTCTTCTTCTCGCGCGCAAGAACTAACAAAAGCAGACATATTTTCACTACATGTTAGAAATGCATAGTTATCATGAATGACACTTGTTCTTAGAATATGAGAAAAACTAATAATAAATTGTAAAACAGATTTTCAAGTTTTTTTAAGTCCAAAAATAACATTTATTCTTGAGATATATTTATATAAACCTGTAAAGCATTCGTCCATATACACACGTATCTGGATACGAAATGAAAATAAACAAAATACCTTAACCAGAGGTAAATACAGATTTCTTTTAAAAAATTGTGTGTAATATAATAATACCAGTTATGAAAGATTCTTAATTGTAAATTAAAAATGCTTTAGATGGCCCTGGAGATGTCCTGATTACTGAAACGACGACAGATGAGTCACAGACGATAAGTGTAACCTGCACAGCGACTGATGTTTATCCAGCAGCTGAGATCCGATGGAACATCACGTGTTATAATCAGACTGACTATGGAAGCTCCAGTACATGTTTTCTCAACTTCACTCACAATGGTGAAAGTCTGGTCATACTATGTACAGTGAGCAACGCACACTTTCCTCGAGAGTATAAGTCACGTGTATATGTTTTATCCTCTATAGGGATATATATATTTTTAACTATTTCTGAATTTTTATCATTAGTTTGGAGCAACCAATCAAATATAAATATTCAATTTTTTTGTAGGTGTTTAAATTCCATTCCAGTTTGAGGTTTGCAAAGACTTATATTTGCATTATAGTCACATGATAAATAAGTATAGACGTTTACAGAGTATGACACAGTTCCATAAGTTCGTCTGTCTATATGGTGATTCTTTTTAGACATAATTTTCAATTGTCTTTTTTCTTGTTTTTAGAAAACAATCAGGCAAACACACCACGAGCTAATGGCGGGGTAGTGAGTGGCGCTATTGTGGCTGTAGTCATCATAATCATCGTCGCAGCTTTGTATTAGTTGGCTACATCTTATATTCTGTTGATCTAGTTTATCCTATGTTCTATATTCTTAGGAATACACTGTTCTATTGGAATTTTACATTGTAATTTTTTAAACATTTTATACAAAAACTATTTCTTGATAAGAGACACATTATAGCCTTGTTTTTCTCTGCACGTCGTCGTTGTCTTCTTATCTTCACAAGAAGTGTTTTAGTCGGATAAACCTCGCTTTACCACAACACTATTTAAACATGACAATAACAGACGCTAATCCTAGACAAAGAGAGAAACTTCTTAAAAATTTTCTTTGGCGCTCTAAAGTGTTTACACCAAGAACCTGGCTTACTGAAACCACATGCTGTCATCAAGAAGCCACTTACACAGACGCCAAAAAAACGACAAGTATCTCCTTCAGGCGACATGTACACCATCACTAACACAACCAGTTCAGGTCACGTGGTTGATGACTATGCATTGGTCTCTAAAAACACCGGTGGCATAGAAAGTAAAGGTGCTTACCGAATGATTCAAGTCTTACAGTCAGACATAAAGGCCATTAGTGGCTTTGAAACCAGCCACAAAGCCAAAGCCACCTACAAGAAACAAGACCAACGCCCAAGATTTGCATGGTGAAAAATCGGCTTGCTTTGTCCACAAGTTTTGTGGAAGTTCAAAATATGATGGAAAATATAAACACATAAATATTATGCATATATAAAGAATAAAAGAAGAATTCAAGAAGGTTAATATAATTTTTAAAAGAAAAATATTTAGAATAAATTGAGAAGACATCTTGTAAATTTTTCCTTTGTTAGATTTTGTACACAAATTGTTCAAGCACGAAAACGAATGCAGAAGCTCGGGTCTGTAATAAATATATGCTTGCACCCCTATAAGTTCATATACAGACAAGTTGCAAAAGTTATATAATTGTACTAGTACTTTGTACAAGTATGACAGTGTACACTTTAAATTGATTTAAACTTACATAAATAAAGTACATAAATGTGTGTGTGTGTGTGTGTGTTGGGGGGGTGTACTATGGTGCTTGTTTATAGTTATGTGAGTGAATGTTTGCTTGCACGTACATATATGTGCACAATATATATATATATATGTTAGTGTGCAAATTTGTATTGGTTGTGTCAATGTGTGCACGTGGAGTGTCTGAAAGTGTACAGGACAGTGTTTGTTTGCTCGTGAGAATTTCTTAAAAATGACTTTAGATAGAACACAAAGCTAGCTATTCAAATGGGAATGCATGACAGAAGGAGAGATAACAAACAGAAGAGCTAGACATGAGGAAAGTAACAACATTCAAAGGGATTTCATTGTGCCGACTTCGAAAGCTCTTGACATTTCACAGTTCAAATGTCACAGCCCTATATTCAGTCTTAATTATAGTAACGCGGTGCGACATTTTCATTTTTATCTCTGCCCTTCTCGCTCGCTCTGTCTCGCTTTCTTTATTTCTCTCTCTATGTATATAAATAAACGAGAGAGGTAAATAATGACAGTAAGACAATGTACACAACTCAAATCACACTCGTGTAGAGGACAGGCTACTTGCCTCTCCACCCTCGTTATCTCACACTGCCAGCCTTCCTGAGCAGTGAACTGTAAACACTCGGAACAGGATTTGACACGACTGGTCTCAACCCTGTGCAAAACTTCGTAAGACTGTTGTTGTCTAGGTTCGCTTCTCCCCCCAACAACCGTGTTTCACTGCTTCACCACCCGTTCCTTGATTCTTTGTAGTTAACAAGTCTGATTTTGTATCACCATCTCTCTTTCTCTCTTGAATTTTTATGACAGAATCAAAGACTGGTTGCAAATGTGTCATTTAATTAAACAAGGAAAAGTAACAGTGAGCAAGAAAGAGATGAAAGTGTCTACATAGGGTATATAATACCGTTAATGTCTTGTGAACGAACGCCCATTATCAAATGAAAAAAAACCTATGGTATTTAAGTGAACTGAACAAATTTAGGTGAGTTGACATGCTGTTATTTAGTCATCGTTCTTGACAAAGAGGACAATATTTAAGCAACACTAAAACACACAAAACATTTTATATATCTTCTTCTTTACCTGCGTTTTACTTATGTCTCTCTGCTTGTCCTTTACACATACAGAGACTTGGGACATAAAAATGACTCATTACACTCATGTACAAGTATCTGCTCAAGTGAATTTGACACAATTTGTGTTAGTTTTTCACATGCTTATTATACTTGAGATGTGAATTATGTTGTCAGTATACTGCCACATCTCACTAAATATAACCCTGACAGTAGTGCAAACTATCAGAGCTCAGAAGCTCGATATACAAACATCCTGTTGTCCTGATAAGACTAGGCTGACATTTTAAATAGAACAGGGAAGTGATTCCCAAGTCCTTTCCTCTATTTACGACCATTGTTTGAAGGAAGAGGTCGCAGGCTAAAATAGTATTGTTCTTCATGTGAGAAGTGGAGTTGATTTCATATGTCTTTACATTGCCTTAGAGTCGTAAACATTTGTAATAGTAAACGGTGAGAAAAGTGATGGCGGTCTGGAGACTGTGGAGACTGTGGATACTGTGTGGTGTCGCACTACTCGCTATAGAGGATGGTTCAGGTAATGAGCTGTTTCACTAATTTCTCGCATAGTGAACCTTTACACGATGTTACAACAAAATACTACGGTGACAAATAGTTAATATTACTTTTATCTGTATCACTACTATAACTATTTTTTAATACTTTTTTTCAAATTGCTACCTCTCCTGGTAATGACCTGCAAGAAAGGTCAAGCCACGAGGTCATACATCTTGACCACCGACACGAGACACTCTGGTCTAAACATGACTGTTTTGTTTAAGATTATCTTTTGTATGTGTTAGCTTTCCTGATTCAGTTTAACATCGGAGGGTGACCAGGAACATCACACACGAGGAAAGAAAAAACTTGAGTAAGGAAAACACTGAACATGTTTTAAAGTTTGCGATTATGGGAGTGGAATTCCGTCGCAAGGAGACGTAAAAAGTTCATGAGTGTTGAACTAAGTGCCTAAAACTTTTAAACTGACAACAGAACTGGGACTTACTTTTGTTGTGTTATTTCATAAACAGAAACTCTAAACTGTCGCATCTTGACTCTCCGTTCCTGTAGAATTTTAACAGTCATCAAAAGTAAAAGATTATCGACAACCAGAAAACTAATTAGCAGATTACAAGCATCTGGCTACTGTAAATACTGTGGCTGTAAAAAATGTACTGTTTAGTTGTATTTTTTTCTAAAATAATATTGCTTTGTTTTACATATAAATATGTAGAGATTGCGCGGAAATGTTTATGTAAATATCTTAATAAAGTAAAATAAAGGCTAAAATCAGAGTGGTCTATCCTTTCTGGAAGAGGCAGCACATCACACACTGGTAATCAGTTACACACATAAATGTATGATAATGAATATATATATATATATTATCAATATATTTACAATATGGTTTTCATCTATGTAGATGTAGCGAGGTAAGCAGACAGCACACGCTTTCTTGAATATAGCGCTAACATCGATTACCTGATTGTTTACTTCCTGATTATCGCTACCACATGTTTGTTGCCCTTAGCTTCTAGTGTAACCACAGCCAAGCAAACTCTTAGAACACAGTCTCCAAAGCTGTCCACCAACAAAAGTGTAGGTTCGTACTCAGCCAAAGATTGCTTGACATTTTAAGGCTTTTTATTGGTTTTTCTTTCATTGTTCTGAACCCTTTAATTGGTTAGGTGATGGTTTGTGCATACTGAAGTCTTTGCTGGTTGTGCCCTGACTGACACACATGATTACGATACTAGATACCCGCTCATTACTAAATATCCAAACAGTGACATTTCATTGAATATTCTTTTTTCTACATAATGTCCCCAGCTTATTGCTGGAAACAAATTCTAATGCCTATTTAATAATTAAATATTTATACTTTATATTATTATTAAATATTTATACTTTTTCTTTTATTACAGGATTGATTATCGGTGGTTGTGAACAGGGTAGTGTGGACGTTGTTGAAGAATCAGATCCCTCATTTTCATGTGATGCCCTCAGGACTAGACTACAATGGACAGTTTATAATGACAAAATGGAAACTATTTTTTCCGGTGTTTGCTTTCGATTGCGTTGCTCTTTTTGGAACAAGTTTTATTTACCCGTGGACTTAAAATACTTTGCGAATGAATATGGCAGATCCACACTTACAATGAAAGGGATCACAAGAAACTCAGCTCGCACCTTGTCTTGCAACGACTCCTTGACGTACGCCAGGTGTGACTTAAGAATAATTGGTGAGTTAAGTAGGCAACACCTTGTGGATTACAGTGTACTAAATGTTTTTTGTCAACTCTAATGGGTTATTTGTAAAGTTGTTAAAGGAAAATATATATATATATATAAATTTTACACTACATTGAAGAACATGTTTTAAGAGATATCAATGTATTAAATATACGCATGGTGGGTCCAGCGAAACCAGTGTATAGAGACTGCAGTGTAAGTATTTCAAACTGGATGGTGACTGGGAGCTGCACAGTGACAGGAATGTATTCTTCAGACAACAACTACACGTGCAAATGGAGGGAGGATAAAAAAGAGGTAAACCCTTTTATGCCACTTTCTTCTCTCACTCTTTCTTTCAAATAACACGAATAGTGCATAATTCCTTCTGTTCAGAACTCCATACTTCATTTTACAACAAAACGGGATCTTAATAATTTCATAATTTCCTAGGACAACATCGTATTTTTCTATCAAAAAGAAAGTTTAAACCTTTTTTTGAGATTAATCAGGCACAAAATAAATGTGGATGCAGACAAACAATTCAAATGTTATGTAACTATTGTCTTCAAATTTTCTTCAGGAATTTGGAGGTTTTCAAACCAGTCTGACAAGTTATATAAATAACTCAAGGACTTATACTAAAGGAGTTTGTTCTTTTGCAAAACCAATGCCCCTAACTAGGGGCAACTATACGTACAGTGTAAGCGTGTCGCCAGGTGCTGATGACTACTTCAATAAACAAATTTACATAGGTAAGAGGATTTTCTAAAGACAATCACATTTATCTTGTACATCATTTGTTACAAAACTATAATTACTTTAAAGAAGAGATAGTAAATCGTATAAGGGAGAGTAGCAGACCTATTGGGGGATAAGTTAGGATTCCGTTAATATTACTTCTAACAACCTTTCCCATAATACTAGTCCTTTTACACACAGTTCCTTTTGCAGTTTCATGTTATTCTCAGCTCTTGTTCTTGTTTGTTTGAAAAAGAATTATACATGTTCTTGTTTTACTACCTAACAGTAACTGTTTTATCTTGTAGATTTATAAGAGTGTAGGCAAGATTAGAAAGTGATGATTGCTGTTTCTAATTGACCATTTTGTTTATTTCAAGATAAGCCATATGGGGTACAAATCAATCACAACTGTCCTGAGTATGTTTTTGAGGGCTCAGATGTAAGCTGTACATGTTATGCATCAAGAACTGTAAGTCCACCAGCTCTACTTGTGTGGGAAGGAAGGAATAATGCAACCCTTTTGCTAATAAATGTAAACCGGCGATTAGACCAACAACAGTTCACATGTCGACTAGAGTGGACTCCAGACGGCTCCACTAAACAAAACACTTCTTACATACTCAAAGTAGCTTGTGAGTAAATTATATATATATAATTATATATAGAGTAAGTAAAAGGATCTAAAATGGAGATTATATACTTTTCCATGCTTTGAAGAGTAAAAGATAAAATAATACATGCGAACATCTACATACAAAGGCAGACTACAGAAAATACAATAATTATAGCAAATAAGAATTTTGTTCTCATATGATATACAATTTTTTATAAACATTATTGATTTTAATTATCAATGTTTTAGATGGCCCCTTAGATGCCGTGATCACCACCAGTGAAATGAAGACAGAATATGAGACAGAGACGATAACTTTAACCTGCACAGCGACTGATGTTTATCCGTCAGCAGTTTTTCAATGGAATGTCACATGTTATAATCGGACTGACTACAGAGACTCCAGTACATGTTCCTTCAACTTCACTGAGAAGATTAAAAGTCTGGCAATATTATGCAAAGCTAGCAACACATATTATCATCAAGCGAATGTTTCTCGCGTATACATCCTTTCCTCTTTGGGTAAATATCCCTTTCTAAAAACAGCTTTTTTACTTCTGATTAAATGTTTTACTTTAGTAAGAAATAAAACTTTCTAATCTTTATATGGTTTGAGATAATGATTTAAGGTTTCCAATGACTTACAGCACCTTTAGATTTTGTGATTTTGTTTGAAATTTCAAATGCCTTAAAGATGTGAAAAGAATACTTAAGAAAATTACATATCGTTATTTTTTTTAATTATTTTTTTTCAGGAAGACCGCAAGCAAACACGGGTAGACCTAATGCCGGGTTAATTGGTGGCATTATTGCAGCTGTACTTCTTGTACTCATTGTTGTTGCAGTTTTGATTGTGTTCATCATTAAACGGAGAAAGGGTAAAAACTTCTGACATTCTGCAATTAAATGCTTCCATCGAAGTGTATTTCTTAAAGATACAAATAAATAGTGATGAGCCATGACGCCCTAGCTTACTTATTGTATTTACATATCTATCTAGATATTCAGCTTTCACAATTAAGTTTTTTATTGATTATATCCTATTTTGTATATTATAATGTATATTTTAATAATTTTTTTACATCATATGTTCTATAGGTGTAATAAATATTTTTTTTCAAAGCTAGACCATCTTCAGGAATCGGCTACAGATCCGGATACAATTTTTATGAGCTATTATTTTATTAAATCGAAAAAAAAGTATCTTTGAAAAGCAGCTGTCTCCTTCAGTGGTTATTTTTTCCTCAGATCCAGTGTATGACACGACTAGAAAGCCTGATGAGAACGAGCACAGCTACGAGGGCCTCCCTCTCAGTAGACCTAAACTGTTGCCAACTGCAGGTAGCAAAGCAGAAAAAATACCTTTCCAAAACTGTTTTGAGCATTAATATTGTTAATATTGTAATTTCTGTAACATGTCTAAGAAAACGGCCAATTAATGAAGAAGTGACTGTTTAAAATTTTAATAAAAGGGAGTCATAGTTAATGCATCTAGACAAACTTTGAAGTTTTTCGGGCAGGAGCAGGCGATGAAACAGCAACAAGTCCAGACAGCGATGAGCATCACTACGAAGAAATGACCATGACAGGCCAAAATGCTCCTCAGCATACAGGTATTTCATATGGAACGGTGTGTTTTTACTTAAATGGTAAAAACAAAGCTGGTAGATGATAATGACTGCTTTTTTTTAGCAAAACTACATTTAATTGTTACGGTCCTGACGTATAATAACGAGCAGTAAAGAAGTTTTCTTAGGTGACATTAGTTCAAATGTAGTAATTTGTTTTCACAATTAGTTTTATTTTCTTGTAGACATTAAGGTGGGTTATACTACGTTTGTTTTTGTTTATTTTTTAAATTCTTCAGATTCAATTTATGTTCTACGATGCCGACGACTGTTCCCAGCGATGACATCTTCACACAACTAATATCAAAGCAATGAGTGTTGTTCTGTATTGAGGTATTTTAGGCAGACAGTTTGAGTATCTTGCTGCTTTGCTCAAATCTGTAGCGTAAACTTAAGCGCATCTCATTCTATTTATAATAGTATTTTAAAAGAAATAGTTTGCTTATAATTTTTAAATTGTAATTTAATACAGTTTTTATAAAGATGTATATATGTACTTTATAAGTATAGATTAATGAGGATACATTTATACTTCACAATGCTACATTTTTTTACTTTATATAAGATACTTTGTATATATATAACAGTATATATGCACTGTAGAACTAGAGGGTATTGCATTCATTTATTTCTTCTTTAAATTGCCTTTTTTATTTTATAACTTCATTCATAGTTTGGAATGTTTGTCCTATCTACCTTTTAAAATATTAGTTTTTATCGGCTTTACATATATATATATATAAGACGATTGTCCTGTAATGATTTTTTTTTTGAAGAGAATATTGCTGTTGTTAAGTAGCATATATTTTATATTGTGAAAAATACAAATGTATTCGGCTTTTGAACAAAAAACACATTGCTGTAATACAGACAGGCTAAACATAATATTATTAAATAAACTTTACAAGTTGTAGCTAAAACTTTTGTTTTTTGTATAATCATGCTTGCTCATCTCAGTGCATTTACAGCTTTTACTCAGGCATTTTGAAGGAGATAGAACAGGAAAACCAAGTTCGGTATACAACAATAACACCACCCAGTCGTTGATTGCTTGTCAAAAGAGGTGAAATGTAGTAAAGAGTAAACCATTACTACAAATTGTTATTGAGCAGCCTGACTGTGCTCAAAACTTCTAATGATGCCATTTGTAATCACGAAAAACAATAGCCAAAAGACTGGCGTTTTTCTTAATGAGTCTAATGTGAAAGCTGACCTAAAAAACCATCAAAATACATACATAAAAACAAACAAACAAACAAACAAAACACCAACACAACTGTTTTACCTTTTTGGGGATAGTCTTTACAGTTTGAGTTGGGGAAAATTTGAGGTGGATTGTGATGCTGACACATTTGCTCAAAAAGATAAGAACTATAGGCAGGTGATCTTTTAACAGTCTAAGACGTGCTTTGGCAATTCTTATTACATATAGTACTTCTGTAATAAACCAATGAACTCAATATTACAGCTGCCGTAGGGTTAGCTAATAAATTTTTGCTGTCTTTGTTCTCTAATTAAGCCAGCGAGACTGCATACTTAACAGTCCGACATAAAAGGATCAAAGAGCTTAAATTCAGTCAAACGGGAAAAAAAAAAACTTGGAGCATCAATTCAAAGCACACAAACGAAAATTCGTTCCTGTACTAAATAGGTTGATAGAAAAAATACAGCTTGACGAGAAAAGGGCCTTAACTACAAGATTATTATGTATAATTCCCCCCTTCAGTAGCCATCTTATCACATACTTCTTTACGTTTTTACTCTCATAGGCTTCATGAAGTGAACATTAAAAAGAAACCAAAGTGTTGTAATCAATAGTCAAAACTGTAATAAATACACTATATTTCTTAATGCATATATATATTGTAAAAGTAGCAAACTCATTTTGGAAATGTTAAGTAAACATTCCTTGTCATACGGTGACGAAATGTATTTTCTTCGAAAAAAAAAAGACTGGATGTGTGTGTGTGTGTGTGAAATAGTGATGGCATGTTTGTGTGTGCGCGTGTTTGAATAGCTGAAGTATGTTCTAATGGAGAACAACTCGAATGATAACATATTTTGGAGAAAGAGATTTACTTCCTTGAAAAAGATCCGGTATATCTTATGTGACAGCAGAAATTACTTCATTTGCATTCAGTGTTACTCGTGTAACCAAAAGTTACAAGAAACTCTCAGGGATTATATTTTTCGTAACATCTTTCTCACAAACAGGAAGAATTGAAAGAAAAGCAGCAGAGCTGCCAAATCGGAGAAATTAATCAGTCAAGGAAAAAAAAACCCCAAGACTATAGCTCTAGAGGTTTTACAGTAAAAATAAAATATGTGCACTTAACACCTTCAAATTTGCTGTTTACACCATGTGTTGGTATATACACTATATCACAAACTGCGTTAATGGGGAATAAACATTATAAATACACTATCTCCACTCTATCGCTCTCGGCACTATTTTTGATCAGAACAAGGAAGTAAAATGTTGTTGTTCACTCACTCACTTTGTCAGAACCTTTTGACGAGAGAGGCAGACGAGATTTCCTATGTGTAACGGATCAAACTTTACTCTAAACACTTCCTGTCTGCACTTGCTGACATGCCAGCTGCACCAAGTCAACATCTCTACTCCTGTCGGCAGATAAAAGAAGCCATGGCGCTCTGGATATTGTGGATGCTATGTGCTGTTTCACTTCTCGTTCAAGAGAGTTGTTCAGGTATTTAAATTGCTGTGCTTAGTTTTCTTGAAGTTAATTGATCATGTTACTAATCACGATGTACATCGTATTCGTTAGACATTATACAGTACACATTGAGTAAAAAGTATTTTTAATTGTGTGACTTAAATCGGTGACTGGCTAACCTTCCCTCAGCTAAAGCAGCTGCTAATAGTGTTTGTTGCTCTAGTCATCAAGCAGTTTTGCCGCATTGCACAGGGTTCGTCTGTCAGCTTTGTTTACCAGATTGTTTACAAGGATAAAAGTAGTAACATTGTTAGCTGACAGGACTGGTGTATTTGTGTATTTGACTTCCTTGTGGCGATTGAAAAACTGCGTGCCTTACTTGTCGCCCTCTTGCTCTCTCTCTCTCTTCACACCTTTTTAGGCAAAAGACTTTGCTTGTTTGAATCGAAGGTGTCTTATTGTGTGCCTGTCAGTGTGGTTGAGCGAAAGTAATTATACTTACTGCCTTTATGCGCAGTAGATCTTTCCTATTGTGTGTTGTCAATGAAGCAGGAAGTTTGTCTATCGTGTTTCTCGTGCTTTCATTTAAACGATTAGAAGATGTGGGAAGAAGAATGCACTTGCGCTCGCATCTGAGTGTGTGTGCGCGCGCGCGTTCGAAATATGGGTGGGTGTAAAAAATAAAAGAAAAATTATCTCAGAGAATGCATGTGTCTGTAAGCGTGCATGAGTGTGGGTTAGTCTGTGTAACAAAGAAAAAACTTCGTTGACATCGAGATTGCGGGCGGTTTGTGTTTGTGTGTGTAGGGAAGGTAATACACTGTGCATTAGAGAGCGCGTGTCAGGAGAAAGAATATGTTATAGAACGGGATGGTGGGCGTTTGCTCATGTGCGCACTCATTTTATACTTGTATTTTTGTATTTTTATTTAGTATCTGGTATAAGTCATTTTCTTTTGAGGTAAGTTTCTTTTGGCTGCTCGTTGGATCTGCCTGAAGAATGCCTGTTTTTAAAATCGAAATAGTTTTATGAAAGAAGGAGTACATCAGGGAAATAGTTTTAAATACATCAAATGCTTGTAATCTGTGATAAATCGCAAAAAGATTGGTTAAATGCCGTAAATTCGCTAAAAAAAAATAAACAGTACGATAACCTTTAAGCTAAAAAGTATTAGAACAAAAGATAGATGTTTTCGCATATATGTAAGAGCATGATTAATAGCAAAAACAAATAAAATAAAATACAGTAGTGTTATTTTTTTTTTACAATTTAGGATGTGCACGGGTTGCAGATGTATAGCTCGTAGTTAAGACCTACAATTTATTATTATGTGATATTTATAGATATATAGAGAGAGAGATATGTGTCATGTATATATTGCTACACAGCTGTAAATATTTTCATATCTATATCGAAAATCTTGGTAGATGAGCTAGTATCTACGTGAATAAGAAAAAAGAGAGGAGAAATCCTACTGACTCGGCTAGGCGGGCTTCTCTGGCAAAGTATATGAAGGAACCTTTATGGCATTTAGCTTTGAATTGTTTGTGATCACCTTGATTTACAGTTAGCTTTTTAGAACACACCTTTTAATTGTCTGTACTTTAAAAGGTAACCCGTTAGGGCAATGATAAAATGCTTGTTAGAATCCACTACATTATCTACTTAGTGACGATTTCATGTCGTGCGCCTTTTTCCAAACATTAAACTAAAAAATCACTTGTGTGCTTTAAAAGGTACGATTAGAATATAACTTGCTCTTCTATCCTTAGCAGGTTTTTAGATAAATAAAGGTTTTTTTCTCATTTCTTTCTTTTTTATATATGCATTTAATAAATAAAGTTTTATTTCAGCAAATAATGTTTGAAATACGTAAAAGTGTGCATATATATATACACACGCACACCAATATGAGAAAAGCAAGGATGTATGACATAGAAACACTCTATATTGAAATGTAAACTGTCTGTTATATTATTTTAGCGAGTAAATTACTAAAAAAAATTATTAAAATTAGTTAAGTGTAAAACTATTTATTTCTGTCAACGTGCTTTAGGAGAGATGAGAGTGCACGTTTTCGCTAACACAAAAAAAAACCAGATGTGCTATGACATTTTAAAGATTAAAATAAAATGTTTCTAGGATATCATAACCATACCTAATTTAACAATATTTTCTGAATTCGTTTACTGTCAAAGGTTTGTACATTTCTAAAAAAACTTTTGTTACTTTTGCGGCTATAATTATGAAAGTTTTTCTTTTGTTTTGCAGTGTTGACTATTAGTGATTGCAAAGATGGTCGTAAGAATGTTGTTGAAGACAGGACTTATTCATTCACGTGCGGTCTATACAGCAGCTCGGGACCAGTGTGGACGGTTTATAATGACAAAGGACAAGTCCTGTATCGCGGGCCTTGTCAACACAGTTCTTGTTCTTATCTGGATGATGATGCCTTTTTAGTAGAACAGCATTTTGTAGATGACGATGACTTGTACACGTCCAATCTTACTTTAAAAGGGATCAAGCGGGATTCAGCTCGCATACTAAACTGCAGCAGTTCATCTGAATCTACAGTGTGCAAATTAAGAATAATTGGTAATTTTAATCAGATGTTTACAAGATTATGTACCATAATGTCTGTACTTATTAATCGGTCAAAGTCCATCTTAGTGTATATAAATATTCAGTAATTATAAGTAATATATCTTTTGAAAAGCTCATCTCAGAAATTAAGCAGTGTGGTGCGAGTTTAAGTGTGCGTTTGTGTGTGCGTGTGTGTTCTCGCACGCGAGAGAGAGAGAGAGAGAGTAAATTAAGATAAACCCTTTTCGTGTCACAATATTTTAAGTAACTGCCACTAACTTTAATACGATTATTTTTTTAGAGTTCGGGAAATGCTGGTGAGAATACGTTCGCCCAGAGAATATTTATCTCGATTTTTATTTTCCTTTTCTTCCAAAGATGTTAGATATCATTACAAATGGCAAAAATAATGTATCAAAGAACTTGCGAGGTACCTCGAATAGCATTAACAGAGATATTACCAGTGTGAGTGACAGACAGATATATTCGGAGGAAAAAAAAGTGAAGTAAAAAATCGGGTTGACAGCTGTAATAGTTTTCGGAGGATATAACTGCAGTGAAAAGAAGAAAACAGCGTGGTGTTCTATCAGTCATTTTAAATAGATTGTCGTGTTTTTATTGAAAAGAGAAACCACTAGGAAAGGGCTAGAATATGATAGTATTTAAGACATTCAATTCATAACATAAATATTTTAATCAATTATCTTCATGCAAAACATGCTTTAAATACTACTAAAGATAACTTCTTTTGCTAAAAGATTGGAAGTAATTTACCTTCATATCGTATTTTTCTCCACGTTTTTCACGCACACACACAGAAACTTTGTTTTTAGTTTTGTCATATTATTTTCATACTATGTTTCAGCTGCCCCGAGTTATAAAACTGGAAGCTGCGGTGTCAGTATTTCAAACTGGATGGTGACCGGAAGCTGCATACTGACAGGGATGTATTCTTCAGACAACAACTATAATTGCAAATGGAAGGAGCGTGGGAACAATAAGGCAAACTTCTTATGCTCTTAATCTATAACTGTAACTTTTGTTTGTCATAGTCTTGTCCAAACGTTTCTTCTCTTTCTCGTTTCTTTTTCAATAACATGGCTATTGCTTCTTTGTATCAGCATTTGTTTCATCCACCCGCTTTTTACTCCATGAGCATAACATTAAACTATGACAATATATGTTTTATGTAGTTTAACTTTCATGATTTACAGCATTTTTGCTTTCTTTCCTCACAAAATGTGTCATCCTTTTAAGATTTCTGGTTCAGCACTAAGTATATGTTTCTCATCGGTCTAAGAGCTGGAACGTGACCACTATCATCAAATATGTTTCAGGAATTTGGGGGATTTCAAAACAAACCAGTGACCTACACTGAACAGAATTCGAGAAATTATACTGAAGGGGTTTGTTCTTTCGCAAAACAAATGCCTCTCATCAGTGGGTTGTATACATACACTATGAAAGTGTCGCCAGGTGGCTTTTACTTACAGAAAGAAATAACTATAGGTAAAAATATTTTTTTAATAAACCCCATTTCTCTCGCACAACAATTTATGCAAAATAAAAGTTAGTCACTAGATAGGTGGGAAAGTCTTAAGTAACGCTCCTTCTGGTGTTGCCAGATATTTCATTCCACATACATCTTGTCTTAATCTGCCCTACCAGCAGAAAGAAAGATTTGTCAGTGTGTTCTTGGATGTTGACCGGCCTGTGTAGTGCACTAAACTGAAATGAAGCGGGTGCCTTGACCATAGGTGGCAGAAATTAGAGGGAAGACTTTTGCATGGGGAGAGAGTGGGGCGTGTGCTCTGTGTTGAGCTTGGTTAGAGCAAGAAAGATGAAAAAAGCTCTCGCCAGTGTAGGATAATAAAGGTTTATTCAGGACCACACAGTAAGAATCACGATATCTTTAAGACATGTTGCAATATGTTAGTAGAACAATAATGTTTGTTTTTTTTTCATTTTAAGGTGAGCCATATCAGGTAAAACTTACCCACAGTTGTCCAAAGTATGTTTTTGAAGGATCAAGTATAAACTGTACATGCTCTGCTTCAAGAGATGTAACTCCACCAGCACTGCTAGTGTGGGAAGGAAGGAATGATGCAAAACTTTTACTCGCTAATATAAGCCGGCAGCAGGATCAAGAACAATTCACGTGTCAAGTAAAATGGGGTCCAGACGGCTCCATTAAAGAAAACACTTCCTACACGCTGACTGTTGCTTGTGAGTGAATTTTTCTCCAAATATTTTATTGTATTTAAAAAAAGCACCACTCTCCTCTCTCCCCTCTCTCTCTTACATAAACACCCACACTCAGACCCACGTACACATCTACATAGAAACTCGCAGTAAAGAGAATACTTTAGCATCGAATAATAATGTTTATTTTTGCTTCTATTAGAAAACCCTATTTACTAAATATTCCTAATTATAACTAATATTTCTAGATGGCCCCTCAGATGTTCTAGTCACCAGCTATAAAAAGAAGACAGGAGATGAGTCAGAGACGATACGTTTAACCTGCACAGCGACTGATGTTTATCCCTCCGCTGTTTTTCAATGGAATGTCACGTGTTCTAATCAGACTGACCATATAGACTCCAGTACATGCTCCTTCAACTTCACGCAAAAGTTTGAAAGTCTGGCGATATTATGTACAGCTAGCAACACATATTATCATCAAGAGAATGCTTCTCATGTCTACGTCCTCTCTTCTTTAGGTAAATATAAATTTCTGATAATTTATGTTTTTATTTTTGTAAGGGTATACTTCAAAATTCAAAATACTCAATCTAGTGTGTAGATTTGCAGCGACTTACAGTATTTATGCAATGGTTCCAGAAAATTACATTTCCTATTTGATGTCGACTTTGTTTATATTAATTGTTTGCCTGTTGTTTCTTTAGAAACTGAGTTTTAGATGAACTTTCCCCTTATACAGGAAACAAGCAGGCAGACACAGCTGGACTTAATGCCGGGTTAATTGGTGGAGTTGTGGCAGCTGTACTTCTTGTACTCATCATTGTTGCAGTTTTGATTGTGTACATCATCAAACGGAGGAAAGGTTAAAATGACTTACATTCTGCACTTGAATCCTGTCACCAGCTTGTGAATTAATTTCCGTATTTAACTTTTTAGCGTGAAGAGTGATGACATGTAAAGCTCTTGTTGAAATAATCTATTCAGCTATTTACATATTTACTTCGTCTAATGAGACTATTTTCTTTATTTATTCTATCATATCCTTTATTCTCAACTCTAAACAATACTCAGATATTCTTTATTGTAATAGATGCTCTTTTCCTTTCCACAAAAACTAGACCATTTTAAAGAATTTGCTAGAGATATATATTAGCAAGATATTTGTTTTGTGGAATCTATTAATTCATAGTAAATATTCCATAAGAAGCAGCACGTGATCGTTTTTTTCTACCCTGAACGTAGTCTTTAACTGTTTATATTTACAAGAAGACCATTAGTCAGGTCTACCTCATCTTAAGTTTAACATTCTACTTCAACACAACATTTCTATTTGTACATGACAATGTCAGGCGAGTGTACTTTCTCTTATTATTAACAGGAATAGACTAGATTAAACGTGTCTCAGTTACAGAGTAGGAGGTTATTATTAATTTTATAGTAATAGTATTTGTATTTGTGTTCATGCAGATATATATATATATGTCATATACGTACTTAATGATATAATTGTGCGCCTGATTGTGTTCTTTATATAGTTTAATGTTTTTATTTTATAATGTCAAGCAGTGCATTATTTGTGTGGAATTCGTTGTATTTTGTTATCTAGTTTTGTGTATAATTATGTATTTTATTGTTTCACTTATCATTTTAGCGGTTGATATAAAATTATAAGACACCAATAAAAATAATAAATCATGACACATTAACGGACTGAGCTTTAATGCTATGTTTAATTACAGGTATGTTAGACAGAGAGAGAGCCTTCTTGGGAATTTCCTCAGACCCCCACAAAGATTTTCACAAAGGACCTGCAATGCCTCAGCCATATGCTGTCGTCAGTAAGCCAAAGACACAGACACAGACACAGACACAGACACAGACGCCCATCAGACGACAAGCAGGTCCTTTAGGCGACATGTACACCATCACTAACACAACCAGCTCAGGTCACGTGGTAGATGACTATGCAACGGTCTGTGGAACGGTCAACAACAACACCAGTGGAGCAGAGAGTCCTGACACTTACCAAGAGACTCATAATACACAGAGGACAACAGAACCAACGGAAGCATTTAAGCCAACAACAAAGCCAACTATAACAAATAACGCGAGCATCCACGATTGGCAAGGTACAAAATGGTTTGCTTTATCAAACAAGATTTTGAATGTCCTTTACGAAATAACAAGAAAAAGATATGTTAAACAAATAATTTGATAAATGGGAAAAAATAAAGCCAGGTAACATGTTTGAAATGCAGGTTAATTACGAAGAAAGATAAAATCTCGTAAATGTTTTATTGTCCTGTTATTTTATTCATTCAATCACAAAAGATGAAGACAGACACCTATATTTAGATGGGTAAGTTATATATGCGTACAAACAAATATAATTCATTTGTAAGTTCAGTTAGTCTAGAAAAAATCCTTGCAAAAATCGTTTTCAAAATCAGGCACAGATTACATGAATGTCACTGAGGTGCCAACAGACTCTGGTTTGGGAGTGTATCATGTAGTTCCCTGGGCAACACCATCTGGTCAAACGGAACCTGAGACAAGGGTAAGGCATTTTATTTCTGCGATAAAGGTTTTAATATCGTTTTTAAAATGTCACCAAAAATATTTGTTTTATTGCATCCAATTTAAAGTTACAAGTATAAGTGTCAAGATAAATAAGTCTAAATAACTACAAACAGATACTGTCAATTTCGAGAACATTAATAGCTTGCATTAAAAATTCGTTACTTTAAACAACTAAATATTATTAAAAACAATGTTGTAACATAAATCCATTTGCATATTGAAACAGGAATATTCTGTACCGACATTTTCTGAAGATGAGTACAACGAACTACATTTTGAAGAGGATCGTACTGGACAAGAAGACCAAGCCGCTACATACCACCATCTTCAAATCACATAACATCTTTTAGTCTGAAAGTTTCATCCGTTGAGGAACGCCTCTAGTCCCATAGAATATAATTTCACTACTGAAAACTTATGCTAAACCTACTTTTTATCTCAAAGATAACCAAGCCTGATGTAGTCATCAGTACTTTTCTTAGTGAGGTCGATTATTATTAATATTTAGGTAAATAATAAACATAAATAAGATATCAGCAATGACATTATTCTTGTTTTGTGTGTGCATCGTCTATACTTTCACGGAAACTAGTTCTTTTGTTCTCTCAGCTCTTTAATTTTTACTCAGTTTTTTTAGTCTCTCACTAAGAGTCTCTTCCCTTTCTTTAATTTTTTTGTTTTCACATCCTTTCCCATAAAGAACAGGAACAGTGTTGTTTCCCTTCTTAATGTTTATTTTAAGATAACTGGAACGAAGCAGAGGAACTTACAAGACCTAAATAGTCACAAGCTTCTGTGAAATCTTTACTAATTCTAATCATTTGTTTGCATGAACAATCTCACTCTTGCAGTTTGGTCGCAGAGACGAGATGCCCGAATCCTCACCGCAACTTACCCGTCCTTGTAATATTGTATTTACCTATGATCACCTTTTGTAGTGCACAAAGTGTATCTAATATCGTGTGAGCATGTGTGTATATGTCCCTCGGCCCTATGCTCCTCTCGACGTGGTTAGAAACAAGAGAGAAGAGAGAGATATGTGTATATATTTACTTGTTTATAGTAATCATGTATAAGCATTGAATATTGTTTGTGCATAAGAAATTATAAATCTTACCCTTATAAGCCATTACGACCTAATAATGTTGCACTGTCTTGTACTGCATTTATCACAATAGTTGGAATTTCTGAGTGACAAAAAGATGAAAAGGGATAAAAACGAAAGAAGGCGTGAAAAGAGACAAAAATTTAGACAACGTGAGAAAGGAAAAAAATTTTAAATGTTAAAAAAATATATCAATAAAATGAAAGTTTCATTTATTGTGGTTATTTCTAAATTTTTATATGCATGGTTTTAAACGAACTCAGACTTGAACTATTACAATCGTTGGTTCAGGTTTATAAATTAAATGAGGCATAACTATTGTACGTAGCAAAGCAACAAAATCAAATAAACGTTTCGTTTCATGTTTTGTCTTTAATACCTTAAATGTAGATTTTTGTACAAATAAAATTATTTGAAAACATTTTTCGTGTTTCTTATTTTAACATTATGATGTATGCCATAAGAAAACTAAGTAAAAGGATGACACAACACATTTTAAAAATATATAACAGCCAATGTCAACGTCGAAAGATGAAAGCTAATTGAGAAAAGTACATGCGGTTCCAGAAAAAAATATAACTATCAAGGGACTTGAATATCTGTTATCCTACTACCTTTTTCTTTTCAGTCTACACATTTTGTTTTGTTCCTTGTAAACATCATCAGCTAACGCAATAAACTATCAATTTAAATATAACCTTAAGATTAATAGTTGTAATAAAAGAACTTTCAAAATGAGAGCTAATTAATAATAATTATTTGTTGAAAATTTCTTTTGATGGAATGGGTATTCTGAAGCAGACATGAGAATTGCTATCATTTACTTTCATTTCTCAGATGCCATTTCCCTTGTACGACTCCTACTCTCTTCCCAGTCCATGAATACCACGCGCACTGATGGGTAAAGCAATAGGAGCTGTCCTTTTGTTGTGGGTGTTGGATGGACTTGCCACACAGAATTTGACATTAGTATTATGGCAGTTTACATTCTTCAGGCTAATCAGTCGGTATACTGACAATTGTATTTTGCTGATCTCAAACACAGAATTGGAACTTTTTGCCCCGGATTGTAAACATTGGATGCATTGTAGCTATCTTTACATGTGTGTCACCAATAGAGCAGAGTGGTTGAGGTGAGCTGTAAGTTATTCATATATGTGATGTAGTTTGTAAAGTCCTGAGCCACTCAACAACCTATCAACATGATTTGGACAGCTTCGGGCAACCATTTTGTGTGGTTTTATTTGAAAGAATGCGTATTTGTCTGGTGCGAGTGTGTTGTAGTCCCACCCGAGCCGTGACAGGGCTTATGTTTGTAGGATTGTGTCTATCTGGCATGTGTGTGTGTGTCTATTTGTTTGTAATACAGAGAAACCTTCAACTACACGCACATTGCTATGTTACATAAGTAAATAATTATAGCCCTTACAACTATTCTCTTTGCAATGATGTGCATCTAAGCCCCTGCCCGCTATCAGTTCTACCAGAAATAAATCCTTTCCTGCTCATCCTATTTACTTTTGAATCACCTTTATGTCATCGAGACCTGTTTGTTTGACTTTCTGCACGGCTGTGTAGCTGTGGATACACTGATACAGAAAGGAAACCGTCCACATCTCCCTCTGTCATCATCCTACGTTGCACTCACTTGTCCTTTGTCACTTTTGTATTTGTAAACACGTGTGTGTATGCATGCGTGGGTACCTGCGTAGTAATATCTGAATGTGATGGTAGACTCGCTGTGTGAATTGCACTTCGTTTTATATCTATAGTCAAACAAAGAACATCTGCACTATATTAATCGCGGATGAATTTTACCCGCTCTTTCCCTGACGTAAGCTGGAGAAATTTTCGAACAAGGAAGTGAATATGTTTGGCGCAAGACGCGCGTGCTGCTGGAAAATAGTTCCAACATTTGCTGTGTGACAAACCATATGAAAGCTGTCTGCTTTTAAGAAAAGTTCGATAAACATTTATGTTTGTGCATTTTCCACTGAGCTTTTTCAAGTGTCTTTAAAAAATTGATTGATATTTAAAAGCGCAACTGAAAAACATGGAGCTGACACTGTTGATGTTGTGGACCGTTGCCATATTTGCTGGGAAAGGTTATACAGGTAACAGTACAGTCCTCACACTATTGCCAGTGTTACGTTTATTTGTGAGGATAGAACTTTCTTTCGTCGAAAAAAAAAATCAAAGAAAAGCTAATAATTTTTAACTTTCTTTACATTTTTTTATTTTGTGGATTACATTAGGCATTCATGTGTTTATCATACTTATTGAAGTAAACCGTTATTTGTGAACTAAAACAATTAAATTTATAGTTAGTCCAGAGGGGAGTGATGAGGGTCAGTATTGGTCACTTTTCAGATGTCATTATCCAGCAGTGTCCCGATGGGCAGCTATACGTGGCTGAATACAGTAATGTCAGCTTAACCTGCGGTCCGTGCAGGGACATAACAAGGTGGTATGTTGATGACAACAGCGGTGAAGACAGAAAGTACGTGGGTGAATGTATTGACACTCAATACCTGCAACGTTGATAATTCAGCTGCTTTTTGCTTAAATATAAACACGAGAAACACACTGGGCTTTGACAGTGTCCTCGACATTCTAGACTTCACAAGTAATAATAAAAGCTTCGTCTGCAAATGTGACGAGTACGTCTCCAGCATCTGTACCAATGGTACTGGCTATTATGTACAAAGTAATGATTCATGCAAGCTGCTCATAAAAGGTTAGTAATAGTATTAAAAAATATCATTATTTGACATAAAGTTGCTTTACTTCCATGTTATTGGGACTTTTGCAGTTGATTTACATTTTTTATAAAAATGACTATAATGCACTGTAAAAGAAAGCAGAAACAACTACAACACAATTTTATAGGTTTAAGATTATTTGTTGTGTGCACTGCAATGAGCCTTTTACTTACACTCTAGGTTCTACAACTATGAAATGGAATTGAACCTTAGTAAAAGATTGCTTTCCCCGTGCGTTACTACAATAGAACAGAGTAAACTTTTAACAAGTCCGAGACATTACCTCTTTATTAGTCATCAAAAGAATGGCTTAAGCTATATGCCATAACTAATAAACAAAACTTCGGTCATTAAAAAGAACTAAGCACGATTTTCAAACACGCTTGAGTTTTTTATTTTTTATTTTGTATGTGCACTTCGTTCATTTAATTGATTATGTTGCAACACTATAATAAACTGTAATCTGAGCAATAATGATTTTTTCATGTTTTGTGTTCCTCTACTGCATTTTGCTGCAGAAAACAAAGAACCACCATCGGAAAACATGAAAGGATGGATCGTCGGTAGTGTGTTTGCTGCGGTAGTTGCTATTGCTATCATCGGAACCTTTTTCACTTTCTACATAATTAAACGACGAAAAGGTTTGATTGTCTACACCCTAATTTTTTCAGTATTACTTGTTTTATATTTGTAATAACTCTTTTGGCATGATACAAACATGAAATTTTACATTAGAATATATTACACGAAGAGTTTCACAACCATTTTATCGTTTATGTCACCACAAACTCCCTGTTGACTTTATTCAAACTCTATTCATGTCACATGTCAACACATTTACAGGATATTTCAATGTGGTAAATTACGGATTATTTGATTATTTTAAAAATTATCCCGCGAGGTAAACTTCGGACAATGGGTCAAAATATATAAAAGTGTATATGACAAATAAAATGTAGACGTGTGCATGGTTTTATGGAGTTTTACTTTAAGTTTCTGAGCAAGTTTACCTGCAACAAAAGCTACATTACTGTCATCGTAAGTATTTTTTTTCTTTCAAGAACAGTAGATTTTACCATTTGCTGGATATGTAAGTGAGGCAATAAACGTTAACGAATATTTCAAAAGTATTGATATAGTAGGCATGAAAATATAAAGACTAGTAATAAGATATTTGTGTATATAGTTTCCGTAATCCCATACACTATGTGGCTGCCTCTGGAGACATCTACACAATTGGTAGCACAACAACTTCTGGTGACTTAAATGGAGAATATGTAACAGTGAGAGAAATACTAGAGAACACCACGTCTGAGACAGATATGGATGACAACCTCCAGACGAGCAAAGAACTTCCTGATAAAACTGAAACGAGGACATCATTGAAGCCAACAACGAAATCAAAACCAACAACAGGGCAACCGAGGAATTTTAGTGATTTATCAGCTGACATTATGCTTTGTTCTTTAATTAGCATAAATAATACAAATGTTTAGAAATATAAATACAAGAGTAAACTTTTGAGATGCTTACGCGGTTCGGGTCATATCAATAGACATATTACTAATATTTCAGTGTTTAGTATTAATTTGGTCAAGGTGGTAAATAATAATATGGACTGAATTGTTTAAATGTCTAAAGTATTTAAGTAAAGATAGGTTTATTTTGCTTTCAGGTTCCAAGAGTAAAACAAACAATTAGTAATGCTTACACCTATTATTGTTAAGATGTAAAGAAAGGCAGCTTTAAAAGCCAATTCTTAGAGGATTATCACACTAATGAATATATAGGAAGTAAATTATCTTTCCTTGAATATAGTTTAGGGTTATACTTTCTTTTTTAATTGCAGGTACCGGGTATATGAATGTCCCTGATTCTGGCTTGGGTGTGTACCACACATTTCCCTGGGCTGTCATCCCTGTACAACCATTTCCTGATAAAGGGGTACAATTTCTAAATCAATTTACCACCAAAAAAATAATAGTATAGCTTGTAAAGTAACGTAAATTATTTGTATTGCATGACAAGCCGTTATTAATTGGCGAATGTTTAAAACCTGCAGAGTTTCGTTCCAAGCGGAAGTGATTAACAAGTCTTAATTTGAACTAAATCGTCGTTCTCATTTGATGAGTGAGCTTAAAAGTTCGCTCAGCCTGTAGAGCATGAAGATGATGACACACTGTCGGCCTCGTTGACCAGCGAAGTGGAAACACGCGGAAGAAGATGAACATGAGTCGTCCCGACCCTGAGCAAAGCCTGGACAGTATATTGTTACTCAAGCTCATCTCTCTCTCCATTATCCTATCTTTCACTGCTTTGCTACCAGTGCATTTATTCACTTTCTCTCTTGTTTTGTTTGCAAGTCTGCTTTCTTATTACTATCCTTCTTACAGCATCTAGAAGCTGGTGCAAATATGTCGGTTGATTAAACAAGGAATAGGGCAAGTCAGTGAGCAAGAAAGAGGTGAAGCATGTTGTAGACAATATCCTAAAATCTTGTGAAAAAACTACTAATGACAATACAAAGAAGGATGAATGAACCTGTTATAGCGAAGTGAACAGCATTTAGTGCGACATGGTAATATTTTGTTACTGTTCATAGCAAACAGACAGTCACTGTTGAACTCGTGATTACTGCACTTTCCTTATCCGACTTGCCAATCAAGTACACATTCAAAGGGCATGAACTCTGTTTACTGAAGTCAAAGTGGAAACACGAGTGATCTTTCCTGTCTAATGTGTACGGAGTTATGTCCAGTACACACACTCGCGTTTGTAAAAATGAATAATGATTTCCAGTTCTCACTCAACATATCGTCTCAGGGTCAGCTGAGATGGAAAAGAATTGTGTACCTATATAATATCTTTAGTAATATTAAAATAATAAAAGTGATAGCCTCACAAGCAGGCAATCACGCATATCTTCACATCCACACGTGTTTTCAAAGGGTGGGAAGATGTTTCAGGAGGCGAACAAGTCTAGCCTTTGTGCCAACGATATTTACATAAACAAGGTAAACGACAATTAAAATAAGTTGACGGCCGTTAAAGCAAATGAGTGAGTGCAATCAGTCCTTAAGTAATGGTTTATTTGGATAAGTAAAAGCATGGCACTGAAAGTCAATGGCAGTAGTGGCTAAAGTGGGAAATATTAAGTATGCAGCTTAGAGTGGGGTAGGAGACGCAGCAAAAGCACACATACGGATGGAAATCCGAATTAAAATCAGTACATGACACAAAGCAAAAATATAATAGAAAGTCAAAGTACTCTTTGCTGCACCATTGCCTATGGTGTTCTTAAAACCATGCCTCCTAAACAAAATACATGTACTTCAAAATGTTATATTCCTTTTTTTTTACTTTATGTCAGGGATGCACAACCTACGGCCCGCGGGCCATATCCGGCACGCGAAGCTTCTGCCCACAGTACAGGAAATCGGCATGTTAGTAATAATAATGAAACCCCCCCCCCCCAAAAAAAAAAAATAAAAACGAAAAAAAGGGAAGAAGAAGTATATATCCCTACGTAGGGGCGTCTCTCAATCTTTTGAAAGATTTCATTCTTGATTTTCGTCTTTGGAGGAAACCAGTGTTTGAGAACGAGGGACGCCGCATTCCACAGGGGATTAGTGGTCTTTTGATTGGTTAATATTTGAATCAGTCGTTAAACAGATTGAAAATACAGACTCCGGGCTTTCTAGCAAGGTATAAAACAATGGGGTTCTTACAGGGAAACAATACCAAAACAGCGTTTGAATTTTGTCATTTTCCTGTGGAAATCAGGACGGATCGCCTGGGGGTACCTCGATTAAAATGTATTTTATGACAATTTCTAACTTTTAGTTTAACATAGCAGTGTATTTTCCTGTTAGTTCAATAACCAAGGAATCCATTTTTACAGAAAAGTCAAACTGCACAAAATTGACTCTCAACACCTTTCGGGGCCTCTAGTATGTCACCTGCACTCTACAGTGCCTTTCAGACGAGGAATCGTCTTGAAATTATTTTCAACTCAGCGCTGGTCAGGAACCCCAGGCGGATAAGGCGAGTAGACGAAGAACAATTAACCAAAAGTGAAATAAAAACACAAAAAAAACCTGGAGAGAAAAACAAAACCAATCTTTAGATAAGTAGCAAATTCAGGACTACACCACAAGTCGTTCAAGACTTGTTTGCAATAGAAAAACCCGTCCGCTCCTCTCCCGTCAAGAAAAAAAAAACCAGTCACACCATACACATCCAAAACAATACTACACTCCTTCCATTGTTCTTTCAACAAAACAACCTATCAACACCAAACTTAATTAAACACAGATCAGCCGAACATCCCCGTATGGCGCGGCCCGCCTCAGACTGTTGACACTTCCAACCTCCCCCTTTCCAACTTCCTATCCCCTTCCTACTCCCTAGCTAAAAAAAAACATTTAAAGAAAATAACAGCAGGTTTGTGACATAGTACTAAAATGTCCTTTAGTCGTGGCGGGTGACAGTTGTGCGCCGGTGAAATGGGAGAAGAGTTGAGTCTGAGTGCAGAAACTTACAAGAAAAGTGGACAGATCTGTACTTTTTTATACAACATGATAGCAAGCCAACGTGTTTGATTTGCAAAGAAAGTGTGGCTGTTTTTAAGGAACACAACATTAAACGGCACTATGAAACAAAGACCAAGAACAAGTATGATGGCATCCTTGGTTCGAGCCGCACAGAAAAGATTGCTAAGTTTCGTCAAGAAATTGGAGGCTTGACGAGAATATTTAGCAAGAAAAGACAAGAAAATGAGGCGGCGGTAATTGCAAGCTACCGAGTTGCTCACATTTTGAGCAGAAAAGTGAAGCCATTTTCCGACAGTGAATGCGTAAAAAAGTGCTTGCTAGCAGTGGTGGAGGAACTGTGTCCTGGAAAGAAGAATGCATTTGAAGCCGTCAGCCTTTCTCGCACGACAATTGCACGGCGAGTGGAAGATATGGGGAAACATCTCCAGTCAAAACTAAGGGACAAAGCAGCACGTTCCGAAATGTTTTCTATTGCTGCTGAGGAGTCAACCGACTCATCCGACACCGCTCAACTCTTGGTATTTATTCGCGGTACAAACAGCGATTTTGAACTTACAGAAGAGTTAGCGGCCATGAGGGGCATAAACGGGAACACCACTGGCGAAGACCTATTCAAAGAAGTTTCAGCCGTAATAGAGGGTCTTGCTCTTCCTTGGGAGAAATTAGTGGGGGTGACTACCGATGGTGCCAGAAGTATGGTTGGATGCCACAGCGGACTGGCATCAAGGGTTATTAGAAAAGTCGTCGAGTCTAATGTAACCGAGCCTCTGCGGCTTCATTGCATTATTCATCAACAAAATCTCTGTGGCAAGGTGTTGAATCTGGACCATGTGATGAAGATTATGGTCAGCACTGTAAACTTCATCAGATGACAGGCGTTGAACCACAGAACTTTCAAGGAATTTTTTACAGAAATAGAATGCGAATATGAAGACGTTCTCTTTCACAGTGAAGTCCGCTGGTTAAGCCGAGGAAAGGAACTAAAACGGTTTTTTGATTTGAGACATGAGATTGAAATTTTTATGATGGAGAAATCAAAGCAAGTGCCTCAGCTGTCTCCCTTGTTATTATTTGTTTAAAGAAAATCGAAACCAAGCAGAGGAACTTGGAAGACATAAGTAATGATAAACATGTTTGGAATCTTTACTTTATCCTCCATTTCAGCATACACATGTTCGTTCTTATACACGTCATTACAAAGTATCAATGTGAACATAATCATAGGTCGTCTTATCTGGATCAACCTAGAACTAATCTTATGTTCTCTGCAATATATATAAAACAGACACATAACTAACAGTCTACAATAAAAGTCAAACAGGTTTGAAATGATTTTCATAATGTAGTTTTTATTGTTGTTGTTGTTGTTGTTGCTGTCATTATTTTAGTTTTAGTTTTAAAGAATACTTATTTGCTCTCCGCGATTCCCCGGTAACCGAAATTGCGAATAAAATTTCGACCGGTATTTTTTTTTTCATTTTTATTTATTAACCTCCAATAAAGACAATAAAGACACCTGAGTTTGAAAGAGCGTTTTAAAAAACATTTTACATGGTGTAAATTTTAACAAAATATATATCTTTTATACTTTTTATAGTAAAATCAACTATTGCAGGTCAAAACGCCTTTTAACAATCAGGTAACATACAATACATACAGATTTGAAAGTAAATGACTACAGCCCTCACAACCCTTCTCACTGCGATGATATTCACTTAAACCGATGCCTGCTATCAGTTCTACCAGAAACACATCCCTTCCTGCTCATCCTATTTACTTTCAAGCCACTTGAATGTCATGGAGACCTGTTCGTTTGACTATTTGCACGGCTGTGTAGATGTTGATACACTGATACAGGAAGAAACCGTTAACATCTCCCTCCGTCATCATCCTACGCTGCACTCACTTGTCCTTTGTCACTTTTGTATTTGATGACGAACTCACTGTGTGGCGTGCACTAAGAGTATTTCTATACTCATACAAATAAAATCGGAACTACATTAATCGCGGATGAATTTTACCCGCTCTTTCACAAATGTAAGCTGGGATTTTTTCGAACAAGGAAGTGAATACTTGTGGAGTAGGACGCGCGTGTTACTGCAAACTAGTTTCAACATTAGCTGTGTGTCATACCATGTGAAACGGTCTGTCTTCAGTCAAAAGATTAGAAATATTTGTCTGTGTTGTTTACCCGAAGCTCTTTTTTCACGCTTCCTACAAAAAAGTCGTTTGATATTCAAAAGGGCAACAGGAAATCATGGAGCTGACACTGTTGATTATGTGCGGCGTTGCCCTACTTGCTGGGAAATGTTATTCGGGTAATATTCACTTCTAACATTCTTGTCAGTAATAAGTTTCTTTGTGTAAATATCATTTTTTGTTACCCAAATCAGGCGGAACGAGAAGCTTATAATTGTTTACATTTCTTAGCATGTTTTTATTATAAACTTTCAAAAGTACACATCTAGTAGAATATTATAACAATATATGATAATAACTCCTAAATTCTCTACTACAATGTACTCTGTGTGTGTGTGTGGATTAAACTTGTCGGAATCTCTACGCGGCACATGATAAGTTACTTTTTATAAAATTTAAAGAGTATAGAACAAGGGAGGTAGGATGTCACCGGCCAGAGCTTTAATTCCAAGGAATACAGTGTACGATGCTACTATTGTTATGTAGATTACCATTTTTCTTTAAGTTTTCCTTTATTCTTTGATAGATGTGTTAGTAATATTTTTTAGGTGTGGAGATTTTGCTGGGGGATGTGAATGGAAGTGTTTGCACCCCACTAATGCAACGGAGGGATAAATCTAGTAGATGTCACGGAATGTTTGAATTAAAATATAATTAGGAATATTTTGCCATAGTAACCCGCTAAGTAGTGGCACGATTGCAGCTTTCTAGAGCCTACTGAGAAACAAAGAATTTTTGCATTAGATATAGGACATAATAGAAGACTGAGCTACTCTTCGCTATTTAAACGGCAAGTGCAGAGGGTTTCCAGGTTTAAGTAGATTGATGACAGGCTTTCATTTTCTAATCATAAAGACTATGTAAAGACTTAACTGTTAAGAAGATTCAGCATTAGCCTCGTAAAGCTGGAGACCGAGTACCTGTCACTTGATAAAAATTATTCCTTTTTTTAACATCTCCACCTGGTGCGACAACCTCGTCAAACAAACACTGAATATAGTAATCATACAAACAATGTTATCAGCATAAAAATTAACCTGCATTACAGTGATGTGAAAAGAATGACAACACAACTGCAAAATTTTCCATATCCTATCAAACTCAGCTTTTGACTGTTTTCATCGGGCATAAAATTTCCATCGGCCTGTGAAAATGCAAACACATTTTTTTATACCAACATCCACGAACGTCCTAAGCAGTTAACAGTTATTCTAAAGAATGTTTTTGTAGTCAAGGCCTTCACTTTTAAGAGGTTGAATGTTAGGTTGGGGATACGTGTGCCTTAACATATAGACAAGTTTTATGAGTTACATGTCTTCCCTGATTGATAGCGATAAAGAACACATACATTTCTTGCAGAACGAAAGAAGAAGAGAATTATAAATTTATTTAAAAAAGACACTTTTAACCTATGATATAATGTCAAGATATTTAAGAAACAATTTTTTAAACATACTTTCATGTTGCATTTCTTAAGACAAATGACCGACGTTATACCATTTTGCGGATGACATTAAGCATTCGTGTATTTTTCATAATTATGTAAATATTTGTTTGGTAACTAGAAATACATGAATATATACTTAGTCCGGAGGGGAGTGATTAGTGTCAGTATTGGTCACTTTTCAGGTGTCATTATCCAGCAGTGTCGCAATGGGCAGCTATACGTGGCTGAATATAGAGATGTCAACTTAACCTGTGGTCCTTGCACGGGTTTCATAGATTGGTATGTTGATGACAACAGCGGTGGAGACAAGAAATACGTTGGTCAATGTGGAAAAAAATACTGCTACTTCGATGAATCAGCTGCTTTTCGCTTAAAAGTCAACAAGAGAAACACACAGAGCTTCGATAGTGTCCTTCACATTCTACACTTTACAAGTAATAATATAGATAATACAAGCTTCATCTGCGAATGTTACCACAGAATCTATTCCAATCGTGGACACTATTATCTGCAAAGTAGGGAGTCATGCAAGCTGCTTATAAAAGGTTGGTAATATTATAAAAAAATATTATTTTTTGACACAACGTTGACTGACTCTTACATGCTTGGGGACATTTGAAGTCGATTTACATTTAGAGTAAATGACTATATTGCACGTTAAATAAAATATTATAAAGTCGTATAAATTATCTTCAATTTTGTTTAGTTTATTTGGTTATTGCAACACTATAAAAACTGTAAAGTAATCTGTGTAATAATGAATTTATAGATGTTTTATTTTTGTATATTTTATTATTTCTTACAGAAAACAAACAGCCGCCATCGGAAAACATGAAAGGAGGGATAATTGGTGGTGTTGTTGCTGCTGTTGTTGCTATTGCTATTATCGGAACCATTGTCACTGTCTACATAGTAAAACGACGAAAAGGTTTGGTTGTCTACACGCTAGTCGTATTTCAGTATTACATTTCATATTAACATGTGTAACAAAGCTCTGCTACAGTATCTTGTAGAATGGATTTTCTGTTCCTTTTATCTTTAAACTTTGTCTTCATATCGTCTGATGTTTCTATTCGGTATTAATTTGTTATACCCTGTGAATGACACATTGATATGTACTCTCACTAACCAGGTTGTCATACTCCAGTATTTGTGCATCTCGTAATTGAATGATTACTTAATTATTTCTAATTTTAAAGAAGCTTAGAAAACGAACAGACATATACTTCGCAAAATTCTGTCTTTAAAGTTTCTACATTAAACCCCAGAGGAGATATTAAAATAGCTCATAAAATGGCCACCACATTAGGAAGTGTTATAAGTTTACAAATGTTATAACAGTGTTATTTCAATGGAATAATGTTTAGCTGTTTAAAACTATTTATAAAGTTTATCCCCCGGTGTAAACTGTTTAAATCTTAAGATAATTGGTCAAAATACAGAAGAATTTGTATGCGACAGAGGAAAGTGAACACCTGTGCATGATTTTAATCCTTATGTGACTTAAGAACATTTACTTCGAATTTCATTTTACTTTTTATACAAGTTTACCTCAGCAAAAGCTACATTATTCTCATTGTAAGTATTTAATTTTTACACAAATCGTAGATGTTACCATGTACTTAATGAGTAAAATTAAGTGATGACAAAAATCTAAAAGTTTACAATTGATTTAGGAATTGTAGGCATGAAAATATAAAGACTTATAATAAGATATGTGTCTACACAGTTTCAGTAATTCCAGCATTTAGATGTATAAGTAGCATCCATGACACAAGATGCAAATGGCATTTACATTGCAATTAAAAACTTTCCTTGAAAATAGTTGGTATCTGTATATACTGTTACAACTTTATTTTTAGAACAGAAAGCAAACTACTATAAAAGTATCCTTGAATTTTCAGGAAGGCTTTGCAAAGGAAAGATAAACCTTAGATTGTTTCCTTGTCCAAGTAGCTTCTGCCATCGAAAGAAGCCAACATCTCAATCCTTTGAAGTCGTCAACAGGTCACAGACTCCAGTCATACACTATGTGGCTCCTTCTGGAGACATCTACACCATTGCTAGCACAACGACTTCTGGTGACTTAGATGGAGAATATGTAACAGTGAGAGAAATACTAGAGAACACCACGCCTGAGACAGATATGGAGGACAACCTCCAGACGAACAAAGAAATTCCTGATAAAACTGAAACGAGGACAACATTGAAGCCAACAACGAAGTCAAAACCAACAACAGGGCAACCGAGGAATTTTTGTGATTTATCAGGTGACATTATCCTTTGTTTTGTAATTAGTATAAATAATTAAAAAAATGTTAGAAACATAAATATAGGACTAAACTTTTGAGAAGCTTACGCGATTCGGGTAATTATGATAGCACATTATATTATTAATATTTCATTGTTTAATATTACTTCAGTCAAGGTGGTAAATAATACTATGGACTGAATTGCTTAAACGTCTAAAGTATGTGAGTAAAGATATGTTTATTTTGCTTTCAGGTTTTAACAGTAAAACAAGCAATTAGTATTGCTTACACCTATAATTGTAAAATGTAAAGAAAGGCAGCTTTTAAAACAAATTCTAAGAAGAGTATCACAACAATGGATAAATAGGTAGTGAATTATCTTTTCTTGAATCTAGTTCTGGGTTATACTTTCTTTTTTAATTGCAGGTACCGTGTATATGAATGTGACTGAAGTGCCGACAGATTCTGGCTTGGGTGTCTATCACATAGTTCCCTGGGCTGTCATCCCTGCAACACCGCTTCCTGATACTGGGGTATAGTTTGTAAATCAATTTACCAACAAAAAATAATAGTATAGCTTGTAAAGTAACTTAACAATTTGTATTGCACATAAAAAGAATCGAAGGGTATTTCTTTAAAAAAAACAAAAATAAATAAAAAATACAGTTCATTGTGGATTTCTTTTGTCTAAGATTGTAGTAAAAACATTATTATTTTAAAAGTGTATTAGTAGAAATATTTTTTATGACCTATCTTTTCTTCTCCAAGAATCGTGGTGAATTTTCCAATATTTTTACGAATCAGTGAGGACATTGCTGTAATGTTTTTCTTTTTGTTGTTGTTGTTGTTTTTTCTGTAATGTTCAGAAACTGTTTCATTCAAACAGGAGGATTTTGAAGCAGTGCTTTCAGAAGAGGAATATAATGTCCTTTTTGGAGAGAATAGCACTGAACAAGAGGACCAAGGAGCTACATACCATCATCTTGAACCCAACTAACATTCACATTTTGAGCGGCGTTGTAAAACAGAGCTATAAAATTTAATTATATATTTTCAGGATTGCCGCGTTAGAAAAGCAAAACAGGTTCCACAGATTTTTCCCACTAACGTTTTTCACAAGAAATCGGTAAAGTCGTAATAAGTTTTACATTCGTAATTTCAAAATCGAGAGAAGAAAGACACTAATAAATGATATAGCACAACAGAATTTGTGTAGTAATTTTTGGGGGGTTTATTGGATGTGACTGTATTTTTTTATTATTTATGTGCTCTTACAACAAAGGAACATTTCTATCTCTGCCTAGAGCAGTACATGTACACAATGAAGATGTAGTTCACGGCTCGCGTTTCTTAAGGGTGCTAGCAAAGCTGACAAAACCATTATAATGAAATATCTTATTTCTAAAGAAAAATAAACCAATTTTCTGTGATTAATACCCAATAGCGCCCTACTGTATCAAGCCTTTTCAGGCGTGTCGCTAAAAAAAATCAACAAGGAAATAGTTCTTTTTAAAAATATCTAAAAATATCTTTTGTCTACTTTACATTATTATTAGCGAGGAGTTAGCATTTCAAGCTGTTTGCACTCTCTCTAAGCCCATCTCATTCTCGCCACTTGTTTAGACACTTGAATATATGTAAAGGTCAGTAAATTGGTGTCTAAGCGGAAGTGATTAACAAGTCTTAATTTGAACTTAATTAATTCCGTCATTCTCATTTGACACTTATGAGTGAGCTTAAAAGTTCGCTCAGCCTGCAGAGGATAAAGATGATGACACACTGTCGGCCTGGGTGACCAACGAAGTGTAAACACGCGGAAGAAGATTAACATCGGCAGCCTCGACAGTCTATTGTTACTCGAGCTCCCATCTCTCTCTCAACAATTCTATCTTTTATTGCTTTGCTACAAGTTCATTTATTCTCGTTTTTTTTTTCCTTCTTTCTTTGCAAGCATGCTTTCTTATTAACATCCTCCTTCCAATATCTAGGAGTTGGTGCAAATATGTGGGTTGATTAAACAAGGAATAGGGCAAGTCAGTGAGCAGGAAAGAGGTGAAGTATTTTGTAGACAATATCCTAAAATCTTGTGAAAAAACTACTAATGTCAATACAAAGAAGGATGAATGAACCTGTTATAGCGAAGTGAACAGTATTTAGTGCGACATGCTAATATTTAGTTACTGTTCATAGCAAACAGACAGTTACTGTTGAACACGTGATCACTGCACTTTCCTTATCAGACCTGTCAATCAAGTACACATTCAAAGGGCATGCACTCTGTTTACCGAAGTCAAAGTGGAAACACGAGTGATCTTTCCTGTCGTATGTGTACTGAGTAATGTCCAGTTAAGTACACTAACTCGCCTTTGTACCATTGAATAATGATTTGCATTTCTTACTCATCTTATCGTCTCAGGGTCAGCTGAGATGAAAAAGATTTGCGCACGTATATAATACCTTTAGTAAAATTAAAATAATAAAAGTGATCGCCTCACAAGCAGGCAATTACACATATCTTCACACACACACACACATGTTTTCAAAGGGTGGGAAGATGTTTCAGGAGGCGAACAAGTCTAACCTTTGTGCCAACGATATTTACATAAACAAGGTAAACGACAATTAAAATAAGTTGACGGCCGTAAAAGCAAATGAGTGAGTGCAATCAGTCCTTAAGTAAGGGTTTGTTTGGATAAGTAAAAGCATGGCACTGAAAGTAAATGGCAGTAGTGGCTAAAGTGGGAAATATTAAGTATGCAGCTTAGAGTGGGGTAGGAGACGCAGCAAAAGCACACATACAAATGGAAATCCGAATTCAAATCAGTACTAGACACAAAGCCTAAATATAATAGAAAGTCAAAGTACTCTTTGCTGCACCATTGCCTATGGTGTTCTTAAAACCATGCCTACTAAACAAAATACATGTACTTCAAAATGTTATATTCCTTTTTTTTACTTTATGTCATATACTTTATATTTCTGTCCATATATATATATATATATGTGATAGTATATATATATATGCACTGTACAACAACAGATTATTGTATTCAATTTTTATTCTTCGCATTGCCTTTTTTTTACTTTATAACTTTATCCATAGTTTGGAACATTTGTCCTTTCTACGCTTTGTAGTGCTAGCTACGTATCGGCCTCGCTTTTAAAATTCAGATTGAAGTAAAATATGTGTTTATATACATATAAGAGGAATGTCCTGTTATGCCCATCTGTTAAAGATACTATTGTAGTTCGAGTTTTTTCAGCTTTTATAGGTAAACCCTCTTTAGATCCGAGTATTTTGTGAATCATCCAATTATGTGCAATTATTTTCTAAAAGTAGAAAAATTTAATTGCAAATGTTGACTGATCATTCTTGGTCATAAGGGCATGGAATATATTTTCTACATTCATTTTTGATGCTCTTTTATTGTACGTTACATTTGAATAAAAGTCTCAAAAAAGGTTTATTCCGAAATAAAAGTATTGCTCTGCAAAGTTATCTTCTTGTTTTTTGTTTGTTTGTTTGTTTGTTTGTTTGTTTGTTTGTTTGTTTGTTTGTTTGTTTGTTTGTTTTGTCGTACTTTTTATTCTGCATGCAACATAACGTTATTTAGATAAAAGAAGGTTTAGGAACGTCCGGCAAATGAGGAGGTTGTCCGTGTCACGTGCTCCAATAAGTGGGTCCGAATGACCATATGAGCAAAGTCTGCACACACACACACACACATCTAGAAGTGTGTGTTAGGCGATTGGATGTACATGTGTGTGTGTGCGCACGCCTGCTGATATTTTCTAGGGGGAACAACTCAGACGACAAACAATTTGGAAAAAAAGGATGGTTACTTCCCTTTAACAAAAAATGATACATCGTTCTGTAAGGGTATAAATTACTTTATCTAATCACGCTAGTGTTACTCCAAACTTATTGCCAAGAGTTACTTTCAGAAACTTTCAGACATATTTACTTTGTAATGTGTCTCTAACAGGTAATAAAAGAAAGATCAAAAAGGAAAATCAGCAGTGCGGCCAAACATAATGAAAAAGAATAAGTTCAAAAAACACATACTTGAGCTCTTGTTATTTTAAAGTGAAAATAAAACCTGTCTGTACTTGAAACCTGCACACTTATTGTTTACACCAGGTCTTGTTACCTTCACAATACCGTAAACAGAGAATAGACATTTTGAACTCATTGTCTTCACAACATCGCTGAAGGAATTATTTTTTCACAAAACAAGGAAGCAAAATGTCGTTGCACCACTCACTCACTTTGTGAGAACATTCTGACGACAGAGACTTTGTTCCCGGGATGACAGTTTTCTGTGTAGCAGAAAGATTAGATTTTACCATAAACTCGGTTGAGCTGAGTTGGTATCTGTACTTGCGAACAAGGAAATGAATACTTGAAGAGCAGGATATGCGTGTTGCTGCAAACTAGTTTCAACATTGGCTGTGTGTCATACCATGTGAAACTGTCTGCCTTCAGTCAAAAGATTACAAATATTTATGTTTGTGTCGTTTACCCGTAGCTGTTTTTCCCGTTACCTAGAAAAATCGTTTGATATTTAAAAGGAAAACTGGAAAGCATGGAGCTGACCCTGTTGATGATGTGCGGCGTTGCCCTACTTGCTGGGAAATGTTATTCGGGTAAATATTACACTTCTAACATTCTTGTCAGTGTTAAGTTTCTTCGTGTAAATATAACTTACAGCAAAATGCTTTAGTTACAAAAGTCAGACAGCAAAGTGAAGCTAATAATTGTTTTAATTTCTGTTAGGTTTTTATTTTTAACGTTCACATGTAGTAGAATATTAAAGCAATAGGTTTTAATACTTCCTAAAATCTGTTCACAATGTGTTGAATGTGTAGATGAAACTGTGTGTAGACTTAATACGGCCTATGGAAATGCAAACACAATGTTTTTTATTCTAACATCTATTATCAAAATTAGCAGTAAACAGTGATTCTAAAGACTGTGTTTGTCACCATAACCTTAGTTGTTAACAGACTTTCATGTTTCATTACTTTAGACAAATGACTGAGGTTATAACCTTTTGTGGATTACATTAAGCATTCATGTGTGTTCATCATACTTATTTAAATATATATTTGTTTGTTAACTAAAACACGTAAACATATATTTACTTAGTCCGGAGGGGAGTGATTAGTGTAAGTATTGGTCTCTTTTCAGATGTCACTATCCGGCAGTGTCCCGATGAGCAGATATACGTGACTGAATACAGTAATGTCAGGTTAACCTGCGGTCCGTGCCTGAATATAATAGAGTGGTATGTTGATGACAACTGCGGTGAAGAAAAGAAATACATAGGTGAATGCATTGGAATAATCTGCAACGTCGACAATTCAGCTGGTTTTCGCTTCAAACTAAGTACGACAAACATACTGGGCTTCAAAAGTGTACTTGACATTATACACTTCACAGGAAATAATACAAGGTTCGTCTGTGAATGTTACAACTACTTCTCCAACATCTTTCCACCTCGTCGCGGCTATAATTTTCAAAGTAGTGATTCATGCAAACTGCTGATAAAAGGTTGGTAATATTATTTTAATATATCATTTTGGACACTATAATGCTCTACTTTTATCTGTTATGAGGATATTTGAAGTCAGTTTTAAAAGTATTTGTCAATGATGTACTTTAAAATTTAAAAAAAATATTAACATTATATAAATTGTCTTCGATATTTATTAACAGTCGATGGTTTGAAATTCCAAGCTCAGGATTAATAGACTTGTTTGTATATGGAAGTGAAGATTTCTCTCTCCAGTTGCAATAATTTGTATTTCATATAAAACATGCAGTGCCTCCAGGGAGTCCTCAGCTTCAATGTCCACAAACTATTCTTGAGGGATCCAATGTCAGCTGCACATGCACATCTGCCAACAAAGGAAGTCCACCTGCACAATTTGTTTGGGATGGAACCAATACCGATACCTTACTTCTGCAAGATGTTAGGAGAGAACTAAATGCCATGAACTATACATGTCGACAGATGTGGGGTCGTAATGGATTAATCAACAGAACAACTGTTTACAGCTTACAAGTAATTGGTAAGTATACTTTATCAGAGAAACATTATTTTAAAGAGAATTATTGTCATGTATTATGTCAGCCGTAGCCATGTCACACATGAAGCCAAGCAAATATTATTATCTTTACTGGAGGCTGAGCGTCTTTGTTGCGAAATATGAAGAATGGAATTCAACCAATGCTGAAGGACTTTTCCTTAAGCCCGCTTAATTTTTTCTTTTGTATTTTTTTTTTTTTTTTTTGCCATTTTACACTTTGTGCATTTAATCGGTTTATGTTGCAACCAGAATAAACTGTAAAGTAAGATAAAGAAATAATGATATTTAATAATGTTTGTAGACCTTTACTTTACTATTTCCTTCAGAAAAGAAACAACCGCCATCGGAACACAAGACAGGAGCAATAGTTGGCGGTGTTTTTGGTGCGGTAGTTGCTGTTGCTATCGTCGGAACTATTGTAACTGTCTACATAGTTAAACGACGAAAAGGTTTGATTGTCTACACGCTAATCTTATTTAGCTATTAAATTTCATATGAACATGTGTAACAAAGCTCTATTACGGTAGTTAGGCGGATAAATTTTTTATTTCTTTTATCTCAAAACTTTATCCACAGATCTTCTATTGGGTATTAATTTGTTATACTTTGTGAATAACATTTTATGTTTATTCTCACTAAACAAAGCTACCAGACTAGTATTTTTGAGTGTCCTAATTCATTCATTAATTAATTATTTCTCCCTTAAAAGAACCTTAAAAAGCAGGCTTATTAAATTCGCAAAATGCTATGTGTTTAAAGTTTCTGCATTAAAGAGAAGCTATCAAAATGGTTGGTAAAATTGCCAGTGCAATCAGAAGTTTAATTTGATTAGAAGAGTTTTGATTACTTTGATTAGAAAGAAAACAATGCTTTAATGTTTAGAACTATTTATAAAGTTTACTGGTTAAGTCTCGAGACAATGGGTCAAAATGAAAGTGTATGTGACATAGAAAAGCATACACCTTTCCATGTTTTCAAAAATGTTTACTTCAAGTATGATGTTGCTACTAAACATGTTTACCTACAGAAGAAACTACTTTATTCTCATTGTAAGTATTTCATTCTTACACGAATCGTAGATTATACTATTTCCTGCACTAGCAATCTACAGCTTAAATTAGGCGATGACAGAAAGCTTAAAATTCACAATACTTTTAGAAATGTTAATATAGTAGGCATACAAATATGATGACTTGTAATTAGATATGTGTCTATATACTTGCTGTAATCCTAACATCCACATGTATGACATAAGTAGCATTAGTGACATATTATGCAAAACACGCTTTTCTTTTAAAAGCATTGGTACTTTTAATTGTAGTGTATACACTTTTTCAACTTTGTTTTAGAATGGAGAACAAACTGCAATAATACCATCTGTTTTTTTCAGGATTTTTTTGCAATGGAAAGACAAACCTTAGACTGCCGCCTTGTCCAAGTAACTTCTGCCATCGAGCGAAGCCAATATCTCAATCCTATGAAGTCACCATGAGCTCACAGACTCCAGTTCTACACTATGTGGCTCATTCTGGAGACATCTACACCACTGCTAGCACAACGACATCTGGTGATGTCAATGGAGAATATGTAACAGTGAGCGAAATAACAGAGAACACCACGTCTGAGAGACAAATGGATGACAACCTCCAGACGAATAAAAATGTTCCTGATATGACCAAAACGAAGATAACAATGAAGCCAACAGTCAGGTCAAAAGCAACAACAGGAGAAGCGAGGAATTTTAGTGATTTACCAGGTTACATTATTCTATGTTGTGTAATTAGCATAAAATAAAAATATGATAAAACGAGTAAAGTCTCGAGAAGCTTACACAGTTCGGGTTATATTGATAGGAAATTATATTATAAAAATATTTTAGTGTTTAATAGTACTTTTGTCAAATAGGTAAAAATACTATAGACTGAACTGAATGGCTGACAAATACATGTAAGTATAGACATGGGTATCGTGCTTGCAAGTCCAGAAGACTAAAACAAACTATAAAAATGTTCAAACCTCTTATTTTTAAGATATAAAGAAAGGCAGTTCTCAAAAGAAACTCTTAGAGGATAGCACACCAATGATTAGATAGGTAGTAAAATATATTTTTTTTAATCTAGTTTAGGATTATACTTTCTTTCTTAATTGCAGGCAGTGAGTATATGAATGTCACTGAAGTGCCGACAGATTCTGGATTGGGTGTGTACCACATAGTTCCCTGGGCTGTGGTCCCTGCACAACCTCATCCTGACACTGGGGTACAGTTTGTCAATCAGTTGATTACAAAAATAACAGTGTAGATTGTCAAGCATAACGTAAATTCTTTGTTTTGTATATAAAAAAAATTGAAGGATATTTTTTTTTTTTTAGTAGAGTATTTTTTCCTGCCTTATCTTTTATTCTCCAAGAATCATGGTGGCTTTTCCAATTTTGTATCACATAAGCGATGCGATTGCTGTAATGTTTTCATTTTTTCTGTAATGTTCAGAAACTGTTATATTTAAACAGGAGAATTATAAAGCAGAAGAGGAATATAATGTCCTTAAGTATGGAGAGAACCGTACTGAACAAGAGGACCAAGGAGATACCTACCATCACCTTGAACACAACTAACATCTGCATTTTTCAGAGGCATTGTAAAAAAAAGATAACTAAAACATTTAATTATATAATGTCAGGATGCTTTCATTAGCCTACAGAATGTTGGCAGAAGTTAGAAGCTTAACATTTTGTTGCCATTTGTTACCTATGTTTGCCCTCAAAGGAAGACATGTGTATAAACATATATCGAATTTGTTATCCCGCCGTTATTATTTTGCGAATATTTAAGCCCTGCAGAGTTTTGTTCTTAACAGAAGTGATTAAGAAAGTCTTAATTTGAACGAAATTAATTCAGTCACTCTCATCCGACAATTATGGATGAGCTTAAAAGTAAGCACAGCCTGCAGAACATAAAAATAATGATGATGAATTAAATAATAGTTGCCGGATCCTCATATAAGCACAGAAGTTAATATTTGTCGGTTGATCTTTCTTTAGGCAGTCAGCTCTAACTTATTTCATCAAACCAAATCATCTGACAAAGTAATAGTGAGAGAATTGTTTTTGCATATTTTTGTCAGTTAATACTGCAGACATTTGCGACCTACAGACAAAATTTATATTAACTATTATTCGGTGTTGTAATAAATATGTATACCTGTGCATTATAAATCTTAAGTATTTTTTTAAATACCCAGGTTCTTATTTCTCTCGTGATCTAACATAAAAAATTAACTGTTTAACTTTATTGTGCATGTGTATGTTAATCTTTACAGTGACATATAAATCATTGTCACTGTCCGACTCCTTCAGCCAAGTCTCGGTGAAAGCAAATAAATTATCTTTGTCACAAAAAGCCTCTTTGTTGACATTAAATGATAATTTGAGTCAATAGTGAAAAAGCAGTTAAAACTTATCCATTCGATGTGAGATATTGTGAAAGATAATGTGTACTACCGTACTCTCTATATTTCAAATGATTTATACATTGTTTCAATCTACTCACTGGGGCCTAAGCCTCAAGAAAACAATATCCTGCCCCCACGGTCACACTCATTTGAACTTATCGAACACACCCGGATGTTGATGTATACTACTTATCCATTGAGTTTATTTCTGTTTAAATATAACAATACACTTCTGTACACTCGTGCCCACTACATGTAGAATATGATGACATCAAAGCTGAACAATTATTTCGTGATTCGGGAAACTCCGATAAAGTAGATCGACAATAAATATACAACTCTTAATTCTGCCATCTTGCCATTCCTCGTCGTGACCAGAGCAAGAGAAATAACTGAGTTATTCCGCGAGAAGGATTTACTTCAAGACAGGTGAGTACTTAGTTCCTTCAGTCGTTGATGCGATAAAGACTTCGATAACATCGCCATCGTGGCCTGAGGAGGAAGACACAGGCTGTGGGTGTGTTTGAGGTCAGCACAGGTAAGGAGCAATACTTAGCAGTACTGAGTGTACTGAGGGACATATTGAGTATATCACAATCCTGAAGTCAACTATGATGTAATCAGTAATTCTCTCCACTTGCTGGGGAAACAGTGTTAAGAGCGCTGGTATCTGATCTGAGAGGCTCATGGGTTCGATACCCGTGTGGCGCTGCAAACTTTCCCTAGTCAACCAGCTGCTGGGAATAGCGACATGGCTTCATACAGGGTTGGGGAAGGCAGGACAGTGAGAGAAGAATTTGTCATAGTGTTTTATACATTTTATTCAGTTATTGATGTTATATCGAACACATAAACACATGGGTAAAGTCAGAATTAGTAAAAAATTAAAAGAGAAGAGAAACCGAGGACACAAACAATTATCGTTAACATTGTAGCTAGTCTTGCTAAATTGCCACTGGTTGAGTTAGGGTATGGGCTATGTTCCCATAAATAACAAAACGAGCTGCCAATACCTACTTAACAATAGGCAAAGACACAGTTTTGTCAGTTTACTAAGACAATGGCACTGATAACATGCTTCTATGCCACGATGAGACTATGCCACTGACACTATATTAACCTACGACCCCAGACACATGACAGTTTCCTGGTTTCTCACCAAGAGTGGAGACCACGTGGTGCAGACGTTGCCTTCTTCAAACTTGTCCTGTACAAGGGAGACCACCGTCAACAATGTCTGGTCATCCGTCGTCTGGTCAGGTGAACCACTCTCCTTCCCTGCACGCTTAGAGTACTGAAACTATTTTTATCATCCTAGTTTTGTTGTATAAAACACCTTGAACTAGTATAATGCTGGTGTAGATATTTAGTGTCATCTCCTGTACATTTTCATCTCAGTGATGTACCCGGTGTTCAGTCTCACGATGTTCTCCTCTCACTGTAATAACTATCACAGGGACAGCGACCTAAGGGAGGAGTGGACGACAAAGTTGTAAAGGCGATGGTCGGAACCAAGTTTACCTACAGGCCATTACTGATGAACAGGCTACACTACTTCAAGATACAGGTAGGTTGTATTTTAACATGCTTTACTTTTTTTTAACTGACAATAGATAAAAGTAGCACAAAATGAAGACAGGAGAAAAGTATTGAGATAGCATTGACATGTAAACATAATAATCAGTAAAGCAGTGGAAATTGGGGACAACTGACAGAGAAATAATAATCATAATGAGCAGCTTCATAATCCCGAGTACAGTAATAATGATCTGTCTTCGATGTGAAGATTAAAAAAAAACAACTTACTATTAGCGCTATCAGCCATTAATTCTGCTTGTAATGATAAATGATCAGTTCAAAAGCAATTGTCTGTTATAGTTTAGAGAATTGTGTATTCGCATTGACAATCCCTCATGAAAATTGTTTTATAGTGAACATACACTCTCTGGAAGAATTAAAGAAAAATACCGGCGCTGACGTAGAGTTTGACACCAACCCCTCACCTGTACCAGGTATGAAGATTCTAATCATCCGCGGTCTTCCTTCTCAGATCGAGGCGGCAGTCAGGCTCATCAGCCATAAGACTGGTTTAAAGGTTTGTTTGTTGACAATCAAATGTGTATTAGAACAGAGTGTAACAGACTATAATGTAGGAGATACAATACCTTACTGGATGACAGAAAAATACAAACGGTTATTTCCAGTATTAAATGCAGTAGCCAATAAAAGTAAAGTTTGAACAGAAATACTCAAATGAATTAATAGGGAGCTATTATTTCATTGACCAGACTTGTTTTCACACAGGACCCATTACCAGACCAGGCCCAGACATTCTGGCTCCAGTGGGTGGAGGCTGCGTTCCCTGATCTCGACTCTCGCGCCTACTTCCTGCCTCCTGTCTACGTCAACCGCGTGCCGATGACTAGACAGTCAGCTGCTGGTCAGGAGGTTCTGGTCCTTGAACCAGCACCTGGACAGGCTGGTCAGTCTAACCAAGTGGCGACGAGTTCACCTTCTGCTGCTCTCCCCTCCATTCCTCAGCCTCCTCGTCTTCAGGACAGTGATGTCAGAGACGATGCTGCCATGCAGCGGACTTTTGTCTGTCTTCAGAAAATGTTTGAAGAGAACAGAGATGTCATGGTTGGACTGACTCAGCTTCAGTTCGGACAGTACCTGGGTGAACCTTGCTACTCTGCCGCCGCTACCCAGCTCCCCCTACCGGCGAGCCTCCCGTCTACTCAGCCACCGAACTGGCAACGGGGCGACTTTGATGTGCTTCTCATTCATCGAGATTTTGGTTTAGTCATCTGCGAGGTAAAGTCATTTGGTGACAATACACAGCCTCTGAATATGTCGAAAGAGGAAAAGGAGGGAAACATTAGAAAGAAGCTGACAGAGGCCGTGTCACAACTGGACAAGGCAGAGGCCATGTTGTCTCACCTGGTGTCGGACATCGCTCCCGGTCTGCCCGTCACTAAGGTCATCGCTTTCCCCAACCTCATGGCTCCTGAACTTCAACAGGCCATCTCTGGTGACAACCTCCTCATTGAGGTTTTAGTACCTTTCTGTTACCTTACATGTCTTCTATAATATATCTTACGAGTATATAAACGAGTTCTTTTTTGCCTCTTTTGTCCATTTTATTGCATTCACACTATCTTAGCATCATTTGTGTCAGTTAAGTCATTGGATGTAGACAGTTGTTCTATCTATTTTAACAGTATTATTTATCCTGTTGGAGCCATTCTAAGCTACTGATTCGTATTTATATTGTACTTGATACTTTAATGCTCAGGGTTCGTTAATTTTACTCACATCTGTCATCTCTATATTTAACTCAATTCCCTTCTATGATGTGGATCCTTCACAGGACCTGTGTCGATGTCTGGGAACAACAGACCACTCCAGCATCCCAGGTCTGTGTCTGTGCTGTGACCAGTTGTCTGACCCCAAGACACCCTATGACGTCAGCAGTCACGTGCTGAGTGAACTCGGGCACTGGTGGCAGCGACGTGTGGCTGATGCTGGACCTGACAGTCACATGACACCTGAGTTGTACAAGAGACTGATAGCCAGGTAAATATTACACAATGTGTAGTCACAACACTGTCGTGTACGATGTTAGTGCTCACGCCACTGTTCTCTTGTCTTCTGAGTAGTTTTTTTTTTCTCCAACCACACTTACTGCCTGCTGTAAACTTGTTAACCTATAAAAATAATTATTTTCCCTTAAAACTATTTATTATGATGTTTTACATTTTTCTGGAGTAATTTAATTTTTAATTTGGAGTCAATCATTGTGTCCATTTTCGAAGTAGTTTTAATAGAAATTATATATTTTATATTTGGGAAAAATGAAATACAGTTAACAATTAACTTATTATTAATTGTAAAATATCAGTAATTGTTTTTGTAAAACACATCAATTGATGTGACTGTACTAGATTCTGTGGTCCGGCGACAACAGTGACTGTGCCATGTACAAGTCCTCCACGTGTGAGTGTCAAGACCCTGGGTGAGGCCGTGTGGTGGACAGGAGAGTGCTACACTGCTGTCATCACACTCTTCCCGGAGCAAGTTCACCTGCTACACACGGCGCCTCCCACACTCTTTGTCTCCGGACCGCCCGGTACAGGTAAAACTGTGGTGCTGCTGCTGATGGGGATAAAATGGCTGCTTGATGGTCACCACGTCTACGTTGTCAGTACCTGTAAAGAGAGTCGGGCAGCGTGCATCATGTTGTGTCACCTGTTGCTGCAGACAGTAAAGAATCAACAGTCAGCAGGTGTATCACCTGGTCAGCCTCACCTCCTGCTGTATAATCTTGCTAAAATCAAAGACATGGAAAAGGCCGTCAACGACTTGTCACAGGCAGCAAGAGGAGGGTCGTTGTACGTCATCGCTGATGAAGTGAGCGGGTGAGTAGTACATCGTGTGATGTGATGATAGACATACAGGTAGATGCCACTCGCTGTGATCTTAGAATCACCAACAGGTGTTTAACAGGTGGGAATTTCTCAATGAAAGGGACACCTGCCTTGCTCATGAAAGTTTCTCTCCGGTACGCCACTATTGTTTTCGCACAAACTTTTTGTACATAAATTGCAAAAAGAAGGGCTAAATAAAGGACTAGCATTATGGGAAAGGTTGTTAGGAGTAATGTTTATGGAAGACATGCGTTTTCAGTGCACGTTTATAGGATTCAATAGTGGGTAAGGTGTGTCTGACGGTAACTACTGCAACACTTATGTCTGTCACAGGTCACGATACTTCCGCACTGTGTGTGACAAGCTGCTGACACAAGTTCCTCATCTGCATCTTTGGGCAGCAAGTTGTTACCATGGATACGCACCCTCCGGCTGGCAAGTGGAATATTTAACCAGACCCCTCCGCTCTCCACCGGTCGTGGTCAGGGAAGTCGAGCAGGACTGGAGTATGTTTAAGGGACATGTCCTGCCGTACAGACAGCGAGGTGTGCCCGACCACACAGACGGCCCGCCAGTCAGACGACTGTATCACCGAGGTCACGGTCACTCAGGTGACAGGCCAGGTGACTGTGTCACGTGCGGTCGTGACGTGGCCAGCTTCCTATGCAGTCTCCGTGTTGGTGTTACAGGTAGGTGTGGGTATTGTGTAGTGTAACGTCTGCTAACAAATTAACAGTCATCATCATCATCATCATCATCATCATCAAGACACTGAGTTAGTCACGTGCGTCTGTCATTTTACATCGTGTTTATATGTGTGTACGCTGTATCTCCGACAAATAACTAACAGTAGAAACTCACTTTGAATGTTAACAGGGAATGTCACGACAACAGCTACTACCGTCACCTCCACCAAAGGAGCCACAACACCGCCCTGTCTGCAGTGGAGAGACGTGCTGGTGTTGTACCGGGATAAAATTAGTGCTGACGCTATTTACCACTCGGGTATGATGAAGGGACTTAAAGAAGCGAGTATCCCAGTGCGGGTGATGAAGGATAACGACATCGAGGACGTGGCCACGGCCCGCAGTGACGTAGTGTGGGTGATGGATGGACAGCGTGTTTGTAGTCTTGAGAGAAAAGTCGTCGTCTGTGTCGAGGATTATGGTACAGCCCGGCTGTACTCCATGTCGCGGTGTACGTCACAACTTGTTATTGTCTACGATTCAAACGAACCGAAAGGTAATTGACGTCATCGCCTCGTACATGATACAAAACATAAACAATACAGAAAGTCAAAGTACTGAATGCTGTACCATTGCCTATGGTGTTCTTAAAGTTAAATAAAATAATGCCTCCTGAACAAAATAGTCTGTTTTATTGACATACGGTCTCTGCAAAAATTAGTTTTCCGTTGCTTTTCGCTAGATTTTATTTTGTTTGATGTAGAACTATATTTTCACTACTTCTATTTATCTCTAAAATAGTGAAACAGTCAAACATGTGCGATGCTCTTAAAGTTTGTTTAGCAGAGCTAGCACGGTCCACTAATGTAGCAAAAGAATATTTTAAATGCAAACACTAGACAGCAAACCCGCCCAAGGGAAATATGTTCTTATCGCAATAGTCATCGGCTGTATCATCACTGTCGGCCCCTTCCAAAGGCAAATCAACATGGTCCACATTTCTCTCGGAAACGAAATGTGTGAGCATTACGTTCATGCACAAAGATAGCTTTTATTAGTTCTTCTTTGTACACGCTAGCTTCCTTAGTTACGATTAGTTTTTGAAAAAAAATACTTACAATATAATAATTTTTATGATTAAAGATTTTTCTAGATTCACGTTTTTAGCCTTTTAACAAAATCTACAGTAGTGAATGCCTTTTTAGACAGCATTTGTAGAAAACGATACAACCAAGAAAGGATGCATCCTTGCATGCCATATTATAATCACACATTGGGATACTATTATTATAAGATAATTATATATATATATATAATGCACACGTGTCACGACCTTACGTCGGACTTGCGCATTCTTTACGAAAAACGACACGAGATCACTTCCAGGTTGGGACGTCTGTTTAATATACACACAAACATAAAATACACAACTCTACCTCTCACTCGTCAAAACATCAATAATACATTGGTAACTAATCAGTCCGGTAATGGAGGTCGGAGCACCAAGCTGGAACCTTGTCCAGAGTACAAAGGGTCTCCCTGATAAAGAATATGAATACACTTACGTTACCGTCTGCCAGAGTCACTTCAGTAAGCATCAAAATGTCCGACGTATCTCGGCGTCAGGATCACTCAGTCCGTCCACGGTGAGCGTGCAGGTACACCGACACACTCCCGCAACACACTAATACACATTCCAAGCTGCTACGTATTCCTCCAGGATATCCGTATCTGGCGCTCACACACTGCTACACCAGAAATACACACTCCACACTGCTACGTATTCCGAACACTGGGTCCCGGAATATCACAATAAACACTCCAAGCTGCTACGAATTCCGAACACTGGGTCCCGGAATATCACGATACACACACTCCAAGCTGCTACGAATTCCGAACACTGGGTCCCGGAATATCACTCCAAGACGTCGACGGACTGCTCTCCGCCCCGGACGTCAGACTCAAAATGGAGTAGGCATAGGAAGGCTCTTGGACCTTGCTGCTGTTAGGGTCTTCTCTTGAAAACCTGGTCCACTTTAGTGGATCCCCTCTCGAAGTTCGTTATCCACTTTAGTGGGTCTCCTCTCGAAGTTCCTGTAACTCGGTGGTTTATTTAATCTAATGAATTTACAACTTACATCTATCAGATAATTCCATAACGTTACAAAAATATCTTTACTGTTAGAAATTAAGTCACCACGTGATTAATTTAGAAATTCTACTTATATTTAAACTTTAACAAATATTTAATCTGTTACCTTGTCTAGGCAAGGAACTTAATTTCAACGATTCCCGATTCTATAATCCAGACATTCAGTACAACGACCGTCTAGGCGTGGCGTTGGGAATGCTCAAAAACAGTTCACCCGCCAGAACGCGCGGTGAACACTACTCACTCCTCCTAGCCACGTGAGCCACGTGAGGCACGGGAATTACACCTCAACCGAGCACTGTCACACGCTCCAAAAAAAATACACACTGGAGGCACGGACTGGTCCGTGACATACCTCCCTCCCCTAAATAAAAAAATGTTACAAAACATTTTTTTCTAAGTTACTATAATAACATTCATTTAGGCTCAAGTTAAACACAATCTGTCTCGCATAGAAAAATCAAGCTTTCGCTTGCCTTTTACATACATAAGTCTGTTCTTATTACCACAAATACAATCATTATTCACATTTCACAAAATTATTTACATTTCTTATCATGAAGATAAATAAGATACCTATTTCATCAAAAAAAAAACCACAACAGCAATGTTCATAAAGCAATAGTTTTCAAGGTATTAGTTGACTCGCATTACAAGAAAAATACATTTTCAATGAAAAATACAATACTAATCTGTTTAATGACTTTACAACTGAAATTCTCTTCTAGTTGCACAACTCTTTTGCTTTATGCGATCTGTTGATCGATTTCTGATCGCGACAGAAAATCGGCCAGTTGATTCTGAGTGCCCTTTATAGATTCCACTGGGAAGTGGTATTCTATCTTTACAGAGTCATGTAAAGATTAGCTTGACAGATCAGCTTGCCTGTTGTTTTTTTCTTGAGAGCTCTCACAATTTTCTTCTTATTTTTGCCCTCTGGATCGAAACTTAGCAGCAAATATCCTAATTCTTTGAAAGTTGTCCCATAATAGTTCTCTGAAAATGCTCGTTTTTTCTTGACTTTTCCCAGAGCTGTCTTGAGTTCTTTGAAGGTCTGATGAACCTCAAACTCTTTGGTCAAGGTGCCAATGTCTGTCGTCGTTTCCTCCATCTCACTCGACATCTGATGTCTCATGTCCAGATACACCTCTTTAGTTTTTCTCTCGTCATCGTAGATTTGTTTGAATTCTCTTATCAGTTTTGTCAATCGTTCCACCACTTTCTTAGTCTCAGCATTTGCTATCTCCACTTCCAGAGATTTTTCTTTTGTTACAGTATTATCAAGTTCTTTCTTCATGCATTCGTTACGTTCCTTGAAGAATTTGATTTCTGCTAAGGTTTTCTGAAGGTCATCGGACTGTTTCTTATGACCTAATTCAAGTTCACGAACTTTTTCTTCAAAGTCACCAACTGTGACCCACTGTTGTTTACACATTTCATCTCTTTCTTTTCGCCAAACCTCTGTCTCAGTCTTAAGCCGAATAATTTCTTTGTCCCGGTCACTATTTTCTCTCTGCAATCTGTGTTCACTATGTTTTGTATTTTCTTTAAAGTTCTGTAAACTTTGTTGTAACGCTTTGATTTCGTCACTCAGGTCGTTGATTTTGTGGTTCATATCTTCATGAACCTCCTGAAGAGTTGATTCTCTCTGTATTGACGGCTGTTGTGTTTGTGACACACGCTTGAGCCTTGTCCTCTCAGACTCTAGATAATGAGGAGTAGTTTCCCTTCTAACATTTACTGGTATCTTGTGTTCTGTGCTCTTTCTCTTCTGTTTGAGGCTGTAAACATAGCAGTGACACTTGCCGGAGACGATTCTCCTTTCTCATGGTAGCTTCATTGCTGTTTGGGTATCGAGCTCTATGGTAGTGACAATACCTGGCTATGTGTCCATATCGTTGGCATGTAAAAACATTGAAGTTTATTACTTGGTTGACAGAATCGGCTTGGACTGGTTTGGCGAGTACAGTTCGTTTTTGTTCTCTCCACGCCCGCGCGTTAAATATGTACTGGTGGCGAGTTAGTCGATGGTCTATTTCTGTTGTCGAGCTGGTGGAGTCCTAGGAGAGTAGGTACTAGGTGGGGTGGTCTATTAGTAGTCCCTTGCGGCGCTGCAGTCCTTCGGGTGTGCAGCTTGCATTCGCAAACATGGTTGTCTCCTGTCGGCGCGCTATGTTCTTACTGGATGGCCTTCCATACTTCTCAGCCCACTCTATCATTTCTGCTGCCGATTTAGGATCCCTTTCCTTTAGAAATACTGCCATATCTTTAGAAATGCTCTGCATTTATCTGTTCTCTTAAGACGAGGTCTCGCAGGCTTTCGAATACTTGTCTGTCCCTGCCAACGTTATCCATCTATCTAGTAAACTGTTACTGCTAATCAGAAAAATGGGCATACACTCTCCTTCAGCCTGTCTCACTGACCTCATTTTTTTTCTCGGAATCCGTCTTTCGCTACACTGGAATTTCAAGAAAATTGCTTTCTTAACTCTTCATACTCACTTGTCCCTGCGCACAGAGTGCGTGATATAACTTAAGAGCTCTCCCTGATCGTAGCGGACAAATACAATGGCCACAAATTTCTGGGCCATCGAGGGCTTCTGCAGTAGGCCTCGAAACGGAAAGAAAAAGCATCTATGTCATCTAGGTCTTCCTTATCTAAATATGGGAGTTCAGGGATGTATTCTTCAAGTCTTTCCATTTTCTGTATTTTTATCGCCAAAAGTGCAAATTTCCAAAAAACAAACTAATCCTAACAGCGATTATCAATAGGGTTTGCAGTACAACGACTTGCTCCCACAGCTTAGTATTCTAAAGTCACGTGTGCATAGTGCATATACACACAGCAAAACATCAATGAAAGCGCAGGTCTCTATCCCTTCTCCTACTTAATGCATCAATGCTTCATACAATTATCAAACCTTCTTCAAATTACAGTTAAAGTTTTTACGCCAATTTTCAAATCAGTTCTCATATCTCAACATCAAAAAAATACCACTAATCTCACTAATTTACAAAAATCCACTAATATCTCTAGTGAGATATGCAACCCAGCTACATAATCAAGTTTTCAAGGTAAATTTAAAGAGAAATACAACTACAAAAGAAAAAAGGAGAAAACAATACAAGCAAGATCAAAATAATCGCCAATAATCAGAAGAGAAAAAATAATAACTTTGCAATCTGCAAACACAAAAAATTAAGTCAACCAATACTTATTGCTGATAATATTTCAAACACAAATTCTCAGCAAACGTTACTAACTAAAACAACATAATGCTAAGTCTGAACCTGACAATAGCATTCACATGAAATTACACTTAAACAAAATATTGTTAAAGGTAAAATGCTTTTCAAACACTCTAGAAATACTAAAGACTAAGGCGTGTTTTCTTTTTCTTAAAACACAAACCAAGAAAAGATACCTACAGAGAAGAAAAAAAAAGAAAGCAGTAGAGAAAAGACAGAGGGTGGAAAAGAGCGTGAAAAGACACAAAAAAAGAAAAGGCAAGACACAGAAACTATGACCTTACTGGGGGGGACGAACTGTACACACCCCCAGACCCGTAGAGCTGGAGACGGGAAAAAAATATAAAAAAAAAACCAAAGCAATTCTGCACAGACAGCCTACGCTTCCCTAGCACGTGGAAACGCAATACACACTTTCACTCACACTTACACAGGTAATTTCACAAAGGAAAGAAAACGTCCCAACCAACACTAAAACATGAAAAAGATTCTAAGCAAAGTTCTAGAGGTGGGAAAGATAGACACACACACAAGCAAACTAGTACCTACAGCCTCTTGTCGGCTGAACTATACAAGCCGGCAGACGGCCGTGTCATCGAGACGGGATAAACACAGAGACGAAAACTTCAAAATTCATAAATTTGGCTGACTGCCAACCGTTGTACAGCTCCTTCTGAATACAACTTGTATACATGCAAGTTCTCTCCACGTGTATACAAACTTCTATATAAACGTGCATACGACTCTGAGCACGTGGTATATTCCAACTTCTACACACATGTATACATAACAGATTCTCATCAAAGTGTAATACAGACTTCCTAATAACGTGTATACGACTTCTGAACAACGTGTGACTTCCAACTTCTAACACATGTATACATACAAATTCTCATGCAACGTGTATACAGACTTCTAATAAAGCGTGTAATACGACTTCTGAACAACGTGTGTACAAACTTCTAAACACTTTGATACAAAGACTATCCTCCCTGCAAGTGATCACGTCGGGGTCCACCAATGTCACCGACCCTTACGTCGGACTTTGCGCATTCTTTTACAGAAAACGACACGAGATACTTCCCAGGTTGGAGCACGTCGTTTAATATACACACAAACATAAATATCCACAACTCTACTCTCACTCGTGCAAAACATCCCATAATACAATTGGTAATAATCAGTCCGGTATGAGGTCGAGCACCAAGGCTGGAACTTGTCCAGGTAACAAAAGGGTCTCCTGATAAAGAATATGAATACGCACTTATGGCGTTACCGTCTCCAGAGTCACTTAAGTAAGCATCAAAATGTCGCGACGTATCTCGCGTCAGGCTCACTCAGTCCGTCCACGGTGAGCGGCAGGTACACCGCACACTCCCGCAACACACTAATACCACATCAGCTGCTACGTATTCTCCAGATATCCGTATCTGCGCTCACACACTGCTACCACCCAGAAATACACACTCCACACTGCTACGTATTTCCGAACACTGGTCCTGAATAATCACCCATAAACACTCCAAGCTGCTACGAATTCCAACTGGTCCGAATATCAAACGCATACAACCACTCCAGCTGCTACGAATTCCGAACACTGGGTCCGGATATCACTCCAAGACGGTCGACGACTGCTCTCCCGCCCCGGGACGTCAGACTCAAAATGGAGTAGGCATAGAAGGCTCTTGGACCTTGCTGGGCGCTGTTAGGGTCTTCTCTGAAAACCTGGTCCACTTTAGTGATCCCTCTCGAAGTTCGTTATCCACTTAGTGGTTCTCTCTCGAAGTTCCTGTAAGCTCGGTGGTTTATTTAATCTAATGATTTCAACTTACATTATCAGATAATTCATAACGTTACAAAAATATCTTTACTGTTAGAAATTAAGTCACCACGTGATTAATTAGAAATTCTACTTATTTTAAACTTTAACAAATATTTAATCTGTTACCTGTTAGGCAAGGAACTTATTTTGCAACGATTCCCCCGATTCTATAATCCAGACATTCAGTACAACCGAAACCCGGGTCTGGCGTGGCGTTGGGAACTGCTCAAAAACCAGTTTCACCCGCCAGACCGCGCGGTGAACACTACTCACTCCTAGCCACGTGAGCGCCACGTGAGGCACGGGAATTACAGCTCACGAGCACTGGTCCACACGTCTCCAAAAAAAAATACCCACTGGAGGCCACGACTGTCGCGTGACAACACGTGATGCCTGTTTAAGGCCTAATATATATCCAGTCTCTGTAACTGTTGTTATTGCAACAAAACGATGTTCATGTGTTTACTTAATCTAATTAAGTGTGATGTTTACAAATATAGTTTAGAAGGGCTAGAAGAGTTAAAATTAATTTTATTATTTCCAAAGAATGCAATATTGTTTATGAAAAAGCAAAAGGTAAAAATCACAAGTCATTACACATTCTCAACTTTGAATGGTTCCACTGTTCATTATAAGAAACTGATATTTTTCGTAAATAGATCAACGAACGCAACTATCGCCTTATACTTTTAATGGTATTGTGATTTTCTGTTAGATATTTCATACAAATTATTCCAGGTCTAAAGCATTCTTGAATCAAATTGTTTTTGTTAATAAGTAATATAGGCGACCGTATAAGGGCACGAGGGTGTCCTACCTTTATTAATAGAGCAATTATGGCCACGAGACATCCTTGATCACATTGCTACAAGACTGTAACTAAAAATTAGACAGTACACGTGAGAATTAATGGAAGAGAAAGCTGGCCATCCAAACATTGAGTGAAATCATGAGACAACCATTTTTTAGTGTGCTAAACAGTGCAACACATCTCATAAAATTCTGTAAATTTATATCACTTAATTGAATATATTTGTATCTTTGCATTTATTATTAATGCCTGAAGGCTTAATAAAAGGCTCTTTTTTGTGTGTTGTTGTGTGTGGAATGTGTAAAAGGTCTTTAGAAAATAAAAAAACAAAAAACTAGAAAATAAAATAAAGTAAATGAGGCACCACTTTCATCAGCTATGTAAATGTCAAATAATTTTGCGTGTGGTAATGGAGTCACTCCTTGCCGGCATATTGTTAAGTCAATATGACTAAAAGCTTTGTGAAAATTGCATTTTAGAAATGTTCAGCTTAAATATTTATCCTTTTATTTAGGCTGCTGCCTTCGTGTTAGTATTTATTTAAATCGTGCCTATATTATCATCTGAGCGTACAGTAATTAGAAACAGAAAACGTGCTTCACAAAGACTTTGTACTCCTTCATATTCATTATTTCTGAACTAAAGTTTACAGACGGTTGCTAAGATTACTTCAAAATGTTTTTTTCTTTGTCGGTTACTAGAGTTCCTGAGACAGACAACAGAAGCTCGTTCACAAACAATTCAGATGAGGACAATAGGTCGCTTTATGACAACAGTTACGAACTGCTGCAAATTCGAGAACTCGTTGCTGCGTGCTGATGCTTACTACCATCAATGTGTGATTGGAATCCGCAACAAATATCATCAACTGCTTGGTCTTCTGGCGACAGGGGATTGGAGTAAAGAATGAACCTGTGTTTGTTCTCGCTTGCCCTCGTAGACTTCCTGTACTTGACAATCGTGTTTACAGGATATCCCATCAGCTCACTCATTCGTTTTCATGACAAACAATTAGGAGACAGATATCTTGTTGAATGATTATCTACATGATGAGTGTTCTCTAGGACTTCGTGCCACGTCAGGTTCATCGGTGTAGTCATTCGCGTGAGAGGTGTTTGTG